>NC_081425.1:15453217-15753217 GCF_949786415.1 Peromyscus eremicus
GCGAGTTCCAGGAAAGGCGCAAAGCTACACAGAGAAACCCTGTCTCGAAAAACCAAAAAAAAAAAACAAAAAACAAAAAAAAAACATGTAAGTTTTATTGTTTTCTATGTGACATTTATTTCAGCAATTCAATAAGTGAGAATTTAATATTATTATGGTCTCTGGGTATGTGTTTCCACAGTGCTCATGTGTTGAAATCTTCAAAAAGAAAGTGAAAACATTAGGAAAGATGTCATTCTGGTCTTTTGGTCTCAAGGGTAAAGACCTCATAATTACAATCATTTAAGTCTCTGTCTTGAAAGAAGATATTTGAATTTCACGACAGTGTGAATGGTATTAGTTTCCACACTGTAATGTGGCATGGATCTTGTACTTCCAGCTGTCAAACTGAAATGTAAATTTCAGTGACGATAAATCCCAGAGTTAGTGATATTATGTTACTACAGCTTAAACAGAATTAGAAAAATTCATAGTAAATCCTAGTTATGTTTTTAAATTTATTTTCCTTTCTTTATAAAAGAGTCTACCTTGTTTGGACATGGTATTCTGGAACCCATAGGTATAAGGCTCCTTGTCTCAGCCTTCTGAAGGCTAATATAGGCATGTACTATTGCTTCTGACTGGTATATATGTTTAATTGTAAACTTAAGTATATAATTATAAAATATTTCTTTCTTTCAGTTTTTTCTTGTGACTTTGGACTCTGCAGTTTATTTGGCTTATTATATCATTTCATATTCCTGTGAAAAATGCAGTATTCACATAGTCAAGAAATCATGGAATAATTGTCTTTCAGAATCTGCTTATTCCATTCCGTATAACCATCTTTGTTGTATCTGCTTCAATGTCAAAATATTAATTCTAAATTTTTTATTATTAAATGAACTCAATTGTGCATATATTGAAGCTTTTCTCTACCTATTCTGTGAATAGACAACTAAGCTGATTTCTGAAATTGTCAACTGTTAACAGTTCTGCAGTAGATTTAGATTTGCAAGTGTCTCCATAGTATGTTGATTTGTAGCATTTGGATACATTCCCAAAAATGAAACATCTAGGCTGTATGTGAGGTTTGCTTTTAGTGTTGTTAGGGTCCTCCACACTGATTTCCACAGTGAATAGACTAATTTATATTCCTGTTAATAGTGTATAAATAATTATCTTTACCAGTGTCCTTACTAGCATTTGTTATTTTTTTTCAGTATTGTTATTTATTTTCTTGACTACATAAAACCTGTTTTGCAAAATACATCTGATCACAAAGAATGAGTCTACAGCTTAAGGGCCTAGGATCTGGTGTGGTCTCTCCCAAGATAGCATAGAAGTCAGCAGGCTATAAAGTACATGTGGCATCTCTCCTAAGCATGGGTTCTATTAACTGGGAGCTAAAGGTCGAGCAAGGGCTAGGTAGGGAAAGTATATCATAAACATACTGGAGGACTTGGGTAATGTCTGGATTTACAGAAAGCAAAGGTCACCAAGTCATTTTCAACATCCATTACCAGCCTTCTGGGTAGAAAGCAGGTATTTTATTTTCTTCATTGAGGAGATACCCTTGAGTATTTTACATTCCTAGTTCTCCCAGTGTTTATCTGTGAGGACAAGAATGTCATGACCCCATGCCCTCTGTGTGTGTGTGTGTGTGTGTGTGTGTGTGTGTGTGTGTGTATACACGTGTGTTCATATTAGTGGATTTCAGAGGTTGATTTTAGGTATTTGTATCAATCACTTTCCACCTTAGATTTTGAGACAAGTTCTATCAGTGAACCAGTTTAACTACACTGGCTTGTGTGCAAGCCTCTGAGAGGCCTTGTCTTTTCTCCCCCAGTGCTGGGAACAGAACTATATGCCAATACACTGGGGTTTTATGTGGCCCAGAGGGTTTGAACTTGTATCCTTATGTTTACTCACTACACATTATACTGACTGAGTCATATTTTCAGTATAAGTTCTATCAGTTTTAATTATTCATTCTTCACAATGAATACTGTTTTAAAACTGCCTTTATATATTGCTGTTTCTACCAGTGAACATTTTTTCATATGAAAGTCACATTTTATCACATATTTAAAGTTTTGATGTTTTTTTTCATATTACAGAATATGTTTTCTCTCATCTTACTATGTGTTTTGAAGTTTACAGGTAAATGGGAAAATTATCATGAATGGAGTGACCCAGATGCAAGATGATATATTTTGTATGTATACACATATATAGAGATGTTAGATTATAAGGCTTAGGTAGACATGACACAATCCATATAACCACAGATGTTAGTTATCAAGTAAGAGACTGGAGTTATGGAGAAAGAAGGATTTCCCAAGAAATAGAACATGTACTTATGAAGAAATAGTGGATGGGGGTGGCTAGAACATGAGAAGTAAAAGGAGAAGAGGAAGGAAGAGGGAGGGAATGCAGGCAAAGAAAAAATATGAAAGATATATATATATATATGTAATATATGTGAAAGATACATATATTTGATATATATGATATATATATATCATATATAAAAGATATAGAAATGGAAATACAATACCACAATTAGATATTTTTTGCCACAAAACGAAGCCTCTGCTTCAAGGAATGGCTTACATCTAATTGAGTTGTTGACCATAGAGTGCCTATAGAAACTCCCAAAAAACTGAAGCTATTGCCAAGTCTAGTAAGTGCTCTCCCAAAACTGGAGGGTAAAGTCCTATTGCTTATGATTTATATGTCTCATTGAACACAGAGCAATCACTCTGGTTCCTCACTGTACCTTTTACTCCAACTGACTCCAGTCAGTACGCTAGTCTAATTCAGAGTATTGTAAGGTCCTCTGTGTGCTACCAGAAGAGAAAGATAAACACCAGCCCTGCTATAAACTCTCTGATTTAAAATGAAAACCTGGCCACATGATACACAGGTACAATAGTTTCACAAAAGTTATGGGAGTTAACTACCACTGCTTGGGAGTATTAAAGCTCAGTCTGTGACATGGAATGCATTTATGACACTGCTCACATGGCCAAGAACCTGGGTATAGATTGACCATGGACTTTGGAGAAAACATAATGTTATTTTCTTTAACTGAAGAAATGTTGCAATATCATTACTAATTCTGCTATACCCATAGACCATTGTCTTACTCAACCATCACCAGAAAAGTTTCTCCCTGCAGTAGATGGAAACAAATACAGAGAGCCAGAGCTGAACAATATGCAAGCGAGCGAGGGACCTTGGAACACTCAGTTTTAAATTGGATATTTTCATCAAATCTTTCCCCTCCTCAGAGCTCAGGGACCCTTGAGTAAAAGGAGAGAGAAAGATTGAAAAAGTCTATGGTGATGGAAGACACCAAGAAAACAATACGTTCCAGACACAACAAAACTGATGCACATATGACCTCAGAGAGCTGGTCATAGCTACATGGGATCTGTACGTGTCTGAGCCAGACGGGCCCTAAGAACTGACAAGGTGAAGTGAATATCATTTCCAATGCTAAGAAAAAGCTATTTTAACTGACTGTTTTCCAACAAAAAATAGTTTTCCCCAATAGAGTCTCACTAGGTACGCACACCACACACTCTTACCTAGCTGTAGAAAGCAAACAAATTACAAACTCTCTCTCTCTCTCTCTCTCTCTCTCTCTCTCTCTCTCTCTCTCTCTCTCTCTCTCTCGCTCTCTCTCTCTCTCTCTCTCTCCCTCCCTCCCTCTCTCTCTGTCTCTCTGTCTCTTTCAGTGTGTGTGTGTGTGTGTGTGTGTGTGTGTGTGTGTGTGTGTGTGTTTCTGCATGTGTATGAGGGTCTCCTGGTGTTTTTTTTTTTTTAAATTTCTCTTTCTCTGTTTCTTTTGTTCTACTCTGTTTTTTCATTTTTTTATTTTTTTCAGCTGTTGTTTGTTCTTTTCTCTGTTTGTTTTCTTAAGACACAGAGAAAGGAACGGTGGAATTTGACCAGTGGGGATGATTTGGGTATAGATGAGAGAGCAGAAACCACAATAGGAAGATATTGCATGAAAAAAAATATTTTTGATACAATGTTTCGTTACTTTTTTTTTTTTTTTAAAGACAGAGTTTCTCTGTGAAGCTTTGCATTTTTCCTGGAACTTACTTGGTAGCCCATCCTGGCCTCAAACTCATAGAGATCCACCTGGCTCTGCCTCCCGCGTGCTGGAATTAAAGATGTGCGCCACCACCGCCTGGCTAATGTTTCGTTTCTAAGAGTAACATTCTTCATCATTCTTTGACTTAATAGAACATTGACTGTCTGCATTGTCTACAGATTTGTATTAGATTCTATGCTGAATGGAAAGCAAAAACCAACAATACCGATAACTTTTATCATCTATCAGACAGAGGGTCATAATTGTTGGATTAGATAATCCTGAGAAGAAAAAAAATCTCTAACATATTTTCTATTGTTGTAAAGACAATTTATAGATCACTTTCTATTTACTCTAAGTTTCATTGATCCCTGACTACTTTTATCTAGGAAGTAATAATAAATTGATATATTCAGTATAGATACTACTATTATATTTAGAAATATTTTCCCTCAGTACTGCTTGAGTTGTTGAATTAAAATCCATCAGCATGTTAAAGAATGCTGCCTGTACATGTATCTGCAGTATAGGTAATGTAAATGAGAAAAGATTCTTAAATATATATGAAAAAGTAGTAAAGTTTTCTGAAGTATATATATATATATATATATATATATATATATAAATTAATTTTTCAGGTTTATTTCATAAATGGGGACAGAGTGTTTTAGTTTTTAGTGTGAAAATTACATCTGTGGGTCTATGCATTCTGAAATACTCAAAGAGTGAATATTAGATTGTGCTCATAACAAGTATTCTGGGATGTGTTGAGTTTTATGTGTTTATAAGACATCCAATGCAGCAGGAATCTTCAAAGTTCTTATTAATAAAATCAAACCTGGAGCTAGGTATGGGGGTGAGCACTGGAAGATCAGAGAGACAGAACAAGTCACAGCTAACCTCACCTTGCCAATTCCTCAGCTGGTCCTGTTTCCTCAGACTGGAAGCTTCTGTGTCCTCATCTCAATGGCTCTCAGCTGAACTGTGCTGCTCAAAACCTAAAAGCTTAACCAGACAAATGCTTCTAGTTTCTGGTCCTCACGCCTTTCTGCTTTCTACCACCACTCCCTGGGATTAAAGGCTTGCTTTCTGGAATTAAAGGCATGAGTCACCATGCTTGGCTGTATCCTTGAACACATGGATTTCTGCCTCTGGAATGCTAGGATTAAAGGTGTGTGCGCTACCACTGCTTATCCTAAGTATCTAGTGGCTTTTCTGTTCTCTGACTCCTGATAAGTTTATTAGGGTACACAATATTTTGGGGAACACAATACCACCACAATCCAATATCTCAGTCTGGAAAGTACCTGAGATCAGGGCAGTTAAGAGCAGATGTGTTGTGGGAGAAATTAGCATTGTTACAGGATCTTAAAAAGGAAAGAGTATCTGAAGAATAAGATACATAAGAAAAGCAGCATATATGTCATGACTGAAGCCTGTAGTTCAATTGCTAATGGGTACTGACAAAGTGTGGTCACTTTGAAACAAGGAAGTAATTCCAAGTTTCTTCTTATGATTCCTCAAACAGTGTATATTAAAGGGACAAATGCAGGTGACCTATGCCAAATGCCTGATAATATGTCTTCAAGATAATCAAAGAGAGGAATTTTATTAGGAAACTTCAGTTCATATCCAAAATTGATAATATTCTTTCTCATTTTTGATGAATTATGAGGAAAGTTTGGCTGTGAAGGAAATTGGAATGGTGTTAATAACTAAAATAGAATGAAGTGTGGTGATACATTGTGTCTCCCAATATATTGTGTACCCTAATAAATCTTGTCTGAGGATCAGAGGAAAATGCCAGCCACTATATTAAACATAGAAGTCAGGCAACGGTAGCACACACCTTTTATCCCAGCATTTGGAGGCAGAGATTCATCTGGATCTCTGTGAGTTCAAGGCCAACAGAGCCAGGTGTAGTGGCACATGCCTTGAATTCCAACACTAGTTCACCATAAAGGTCTGGAGGTCTATACAGACAGACAGGAAGTGATAGAGCTGGGCTGAGAGAGGAAGTGAGATTGCAGAACAGAAAGACATATAGGCATGGATATACAGGAAGTAGGTCTCTTTTGCTGAGGATTTCCAAGAGGTAAGAACATGGTTGACTTCTTTCTGCTTTTCTGATCTCTCAGATTTTACTCCAATATCTGGCTCCAAGTATTTTTTTATTAATAAGACCATTTAGCAGTTTGTCTTACAATGAAGGGTCATACCATTGGCTATGTTTTGTTTCTTATGATGGATCACCAAAAAAATATATAGACCAATAAATAATGTGAGATATATACCATTGAATAATAATCTGGATAGTTTGGTCTATAGGGTAATGATTTTGAGTTATTGGAATCTTAAATTGATACCTGGATCACGTTATTCCACAGTCAGAAAGTATTAAGATTTCATTTGACAAAGACCTTGTTAGTTCCTGTAAATGTATGTTGGTGTAAAAGAGTGAGCCTGCTCCATGTCTGGCCTTTTTTGTTATCCCACCATTTCTTCTGTTTAATCTCTCTGTGTTATATCTCCTGCTATGCTGTATTACATAAGAGATTTTCATCATAACTATGAGAAAGGGAAGTACTTTCCTAAATGTTAAGAGGCTTAGGATATTTTGTAATTCTCTTAAACGAAGAGAAAAATACCTTGAGGTAATTTCATATGTAGTAGATAATTATAAACAATGAAGCATTCACTATTTACAGTGAAACTATTGTTAAAGGGATATCTAAGTTCATTGTGATATGGAAATATGTAGAAGATGCATGAAAGGGTTAATAGGTTGGTAGAATATTGATTGAAAATGAACAAATGAATATTTTCTGTAATACTGAAGTATTGAAAAATCAAACTTTCATTATCTTCCACTAATTCAATATATTATATCATTTAATCTATATTGATAGATAATTATTTATTTACTGATTACTGGCTAGTAAGTGTTTTCTTTTTGTTACTATATTATGTTGTACAATCACGGAATGTCTGGTAAAGAAACATGAAAGAAATCACCTCTAGAAATATCTGGGGCTTGTTGTAGGGTTTGAAGAATCAGCAAAAACTCTGAGAGTCATATCTGAGTCTTGACCTTGATAAACTGAGAAGTCAACCATGATGAAGTGTAGATAGAAATTTTCTTGCCAGAAAAAAAAAGTTGTATAAATGTTTGCAAAATATCTATCTTGAAAAAGTACTATGCTTGACAAAAGAAAAATCACTATTATAAAATGGAGGGCTATAACAATTAAATTCTGCAACATATGGGAAACTAGCAAATACCAGAGATTATATAAATTCACAGTAAGTGATAACTGTACATTGCTAATCTATCAACTACAACAGATGCTCCCATATGAGGAGAAATCAAAAGCAAATACAATACAATGTGGGTTTTCTTTACATTTTGCACATTTAGAGACTTTATGTTTACTCTGGAAAATATTGTTACTGCTCAAAAAGAAAAGAGTTTTCAAATTAAAGCCAAAGTCAGTTTATGAATCACAATTATGTTCATGCTATGGATAGTTTCTTTCTTGTAAAAAAGTTGAACTCCAAAGATATATATGCAAAAATATATTGCCATTCTTCCTTTTGAAAATGAGGTTCCTCCATTATCTTTTTCTTTTTCATTACAAATGTTTATACCTCAGTCTATTAAATTGCTATACTGACTTCTGTTATCTTCAGATTATGAAGTATATTGAGATAATTACATCTTCAATGACTGTTTTTCAGCACGTGATAAATCCAAGAAACCATGTTAGAAAGCAAAGTGAAAAACTAAAGATAAAGTCCCTGATCTCTTACCCCAAATTGCAAGGTTATTAATTAATCTATAACTAACTATAATCAGAATAGTGTAGTGGTAAGTACTAAAAGCAGTAACAGAAAACATTCATAGAATTTAATTTGCAAAAAAATGCTACTTAAGGTAAACAATTCATGTAATTTTATTTAAGTTATAATGTAATAAAGAATAATTGAGACAAACATATAAAATAGAGAAAAATATCTGCTTATACTTACAACTGATAAAACAACATTTATAGTAGACTGTAGCAGTGACACTCTCCAGACTTGCAAAAAGTCTTGATTCAGTTCCTAGCACCCATATCAGATGGCTTACAACCATATGTAACTCCAGCTCCAGAAGATCAAATGCTTTTTATCTCTGTGTTTATCTGCAAAAACACATTTATCCATACATGTGTGCACACACCCACACAGAGACACACAGAAACACAGACACAGACGCGCGCGCACGCACACACACACACACACACACACACACACAAACACACACACACCTACACATAATTAAAATAATAAAAATAAATCTTTTATTTTTAAAGACTACTTATAAGCATATGAAAACACCAAATAAAATGTGAGAAAACAAAATAGAGAATGCACAAGATTCTGTAGGCTCATTAGAAAGGAAAAAGGTGATGACTGATAATGTTTTACAATGTACATAACATGAACTCTTATCATCACAGGAATTTTTTTTGATCATATATTGTGATGAAAGAATGACTTGCTGCTTCCAGTTTATTAAGGTCAGGAAAACAGTGATTTGTAAAACTGAACTTCCTTTTTTTTTTGGAAAATATTTTCTCATGCAATATCTCCTGATTAAAGTTCCCCACACTCTGCTCC
Organism: Peromyscus eremicus; assembly: GCF_949786415.1. Taxonomy (NCBI): domain Eukaryota; kingdom Metazoa; phylum Chordata; class Mammalia; order Rodentia; family Cricetidae; genus Peromyscus; species Peromyscus eremicus. The sequence goes on from NC_081425.1 coordinate 15,461,967, forward strand.
TCCCAGTTCTTCTCCACCTCAGCTCCCCTCTGGATCCACTCTCTTTCTATCTCTCAGAGAAAAAAAATAAGCTCCTAAGAAATAACAACCAAATATTACACAACGCAATATAACAAGATAAACCACAAACCATGGCATCAAGGCTGGACGATGCAGCCAATGAAGGAAAAGTGCTTCACAAGCAGGCACATAATCAGGGACCAACTTATTTACAAACTTAGAATTCCCATAAAAATTATCAGATGAAAGTTATGACATATATGCAGAGAACCTGGTCTAGATATGCATCAGCTTGTGCTTGCTGCTTCAGTCTCTCAGGTCACATGAGCTGGGCCAAGTCAGTGCAGGGGACTATGTTATCCTGGTGTCCTCCATCCTCACTGGCTCTTACATTCGTCTTGTCTTCTCTTTCTCTGGGTTCCCCGAATTCTGAGTGGGGAACTTGAAAGAGACGCTCCATTTAGACATGAATGTTCTAAGGACTCTCTCTTCCAGTAATATCATGCTTTGGGTCTCTGCATCTGTTCCTGTCTACTAAAAGAGGAAACATATATGATGGTAACTGAATAAGGCAATAATATACAAGTGTAACAGCATGTTATCAAGCATATCATCATTATTTATTTATTTGTTGGTTGGTTTGCTTTTTATTTATTTATTTAGACCAGGGTATTTGGTTTTACACTAGATCTCTGGGCTAACTAGACTATGGATCTCGGTCACCCACTTAGTGTCAGGTATAGGTTCTGTCTTGTCTAGTGGTCCTTAAGTCAAATCAGACTTTTGATTTAAGCCATATTGACAAGTGTAAGATAGAATATCAGAGTCATTTTAATTTGCATTTCACTGATGCCTAAGTATGTTGAACATTTCTTTAAGTATTTCTTGGTCAGTTGAGATTTCTCTTTTGAGAATTCTCTGTTTAGATCTGTACCCCATCTTCTAATTGGATTATTTGTTGCTGTCTAGTTTCTGGAGTCCTTTATATATTTTAGATATTTGCCTTCTGTCTGATGTGGAGTTGGTGAAAAATCTTTTCCCATTCTATAGACTGCAGTTTTGTCCTGTTGATGATGTCCTTTGCCTTACAAAAGCTTTTCAATTTCAAGAGGTCCCATTAATTAATTTTAAATCTTAGTGCCTGTCCTATAAGTTTTCGGTTAGGAATGTTGTCTCCTGTGTACTACAGGCTATTCCCTACATTCTCATTTATCAAGTTCAGTGAATCTGGTTTTATGTTAAGGTTTTGATTCACTTGAAATTGAGTTTTGTGCAGAGTGATAGATATGGATCTATTTTGATTATTCTACATGTCAGCATCCAGTCAGAGTAGCACAATTTTTGAAGACTCTTTTTCTTTTACAAAATATATTTCCAGCATTCTTTATCAAAAATCAGGTGTCCATAGATAGGTATGTCAATTAATGTCTGGGACTTCAGTTTGGTACTGTTGATCAACCTGTTTGTTTTTATTCCATTACCATGTGTTTTTTATTATTATAGCTCTACATTACAACTTGAAATCAGGCATGGCAATACCTCTGGGGGTTCTCTTATTGTATAGGATTCTTTTGGGTATTCTGGCTATTTTCTTTTCCATATGAAGTTGAGTATTGTTCTTTAAGGTCTGTAAAGAATTATATTGAGATTTTCATCAAGATTGCATAGCATTTGTAGTTTGCCTTTGGTAGCCCATTTTTAATATATTAATCCTACAAATGCATGAGTACAGGAGATCCTTCCATCTTTTGTTATCTTCTTCAGTTTCTTTTTTCAAAGATTGAAGTACAGGTCTTTCACTTGCTTGGTTAGAGTTAACCCAATATATATTACAATATTTGTGGCTATTTTGAAGTGTGTTATTTCCAAGATTTCTTTCTCAGCTTCTGTGCTATTTGTATATAGGGTGGCTACTTTTTTTCTTTTCTTTTCTTTTTAGTTAATCTTGGATCCAGCCACAATGCTGAAGGTATTTATCAGCCATAGGAGTTCCCTGGTAGAATTTTGGGGGTCACTTACGTATACTATCATATAATCTAAGAATAGGGATAATTTGACTTCTTCCTTTCCAATTTACATCCCCTTGATCTTCTTTAGTTGTCTTAGTGCTCTAACTAGAACTTCAAGAACTACACTGAATAGATATGGAGAGAATAGACAGCCTTACATTGTTCCTGATTTTAATGGAATTGCTTTGATTTTCTCTCCATTTAATTTGATGTTGGAGATGAGCTTGCTGAAAACTGCCTTAATCTTTCTAGTACTTTTTCTTAAAGTTGGATATTGTCGGAGGTTTTTATCAGTATGCAATGAGAGGATCGTGACTCTGTGTGTGTGTGTGTGTGTGTGTGTGTGTGTGTGTGTGTGTGTGTGTGTGTGTTTTCTTTCAGTTTGTTTATATGGTGGATTACATTAAATTTTAGGAGGTCTTTATTTCTTTATTACTGCCTTGACAGAGTAGTCATTCAGTAGAGAATTGTCAACTTTCCATATTTACATGTTGTCCTTGAAATACAGCTTTTATCAAAGGTGGTCTGATAAGATGTAGGAGGTTATTTAAATTTTATTGTATCTGTTGAGATTTGCTTTGTGATTGAGTATGTGGTCAATTTTAAAGCATGTTCCATGAGACTGAGAAGAAATTATATTCTTTTGTGTTTGGGTGAAATGTTCTGTAGATATCTTTAGGTCCCTTTTATTCATAATGTTTGTTATCTCCATCATTTCTCTTTTAGGTTTTTGTCTGGATGACATGTCCATTGGTGAGAGTGGAGTACTAAAGAACCTCCACCATTTTTTTTCTTTCTTTCTTTCTTTCTTTTTCTTTTTCTTTTTTTTTTTTCGTTTTTTGTGACAGGGTTTCTCTGTGTAGTTTTGGTTCCTGTCCTGGATCTCGCTCTGTAGACCAGGCTGGCCTCAAACTTGTAGAGATGCACCTTCTGAGTGCTGGGATTAAAGGCGTGCACCACCACCACCCAGCTGAACCTCCACTACTAATATGTGAGATGCAATGTGTGGCTTAAGCTTTAGTAATGTTTCTTTTACAAATATGAGTGACCTTGCCTTTGAGGCAAAGATGTTCAGAATTGAGATTCCATGTTAGTTGATTTTTCCTTTGATGAATATGGGTGTAGTTAACCTCCTTGGATTGAAGTTTTCCTTCTAGTATTTTCTTTAGGCAGGGATTTGTGGGTAGATATTGTTTAAATTTGATTTTGTCATGGAATATCTTGATTTCCCCATCTACAGTGACTGAAGGTTTTGCTAAGAATTAAAGTCCTGGCTGATAACTCTGGTCTCTTAGAGTCTGAAAGACATCCCTTCATTATCTTCTTTTTTTTTTTAATTTAATCTTATTTTATTTTACAATACAATTCAGTTCTACATATCAGCCACGGATTCCTTTGTTCTCCCCCCTCCCGCAGCCCTCCCCTTCCCCCCAGCCCACCCCCATTCCCACCTCCTCCAGGGCAAAGCCTCCCCCGCGGACTGAGATCAACCAGGTAGACTCAGTCCAGGTAGGTCCAGTCCCCTCCTCCCAGGCTGAGCCAAGCGATCCTGCATAAGCCGCAGGTTTCAAACAGCCAACTCATGCAATGAGCACAGGACCCGGTCCCACTGCCTGGATGCCTCCCAAACAGATCAAGCCAATCAACTATCTCACCCATTCAGAGGGCCTGATCCAGTTGGGGGCCCCTCAGCCATTGGTTCATAGTTCATGTGTTTCCATTTGTTTGGCTATTTGTCCCTGTGCTTTATCCAACTTTGATCTCAACAATTCTTGCTCATATAAACCCTCCTCTTTCTAATTGGACTCCCAGAGCTCCACCTGGGGCCTAGCCTTGGATCTCTGCATCCAGTTCCCTCAGTCATTGGATGGGATTTCTAGCATGACAATTAGGGTGTTTGGCCATTCCATCATCAGAATAGGTCAGTTCGGGCTGTATCTCAACCATTGCCAGCAGTCTGTTGTGGGGGTATCTTTGTGGATTTCTGTGGGCCTCTTTAGCACTTTGCTTCTTCCTATTCTCATGTGGTCTTCATTTACCATGGTCTCCTATTCCTTGTTCTCCCTCTCTGTTCTTGATCCAGCTGGGATCTCCTGCTCCCCCAAGCTCTCTTTCCCTCAACTCTCGCCCTTCATTACCCCCACTCATGTCCAGATTGTTTATGTAGATCTCCTCCATTTCTCCGTCATTGGGTGATCCCCGTGTCTTTCTTGGGGGTCCTGTTTTCCAGGTAGCCTTCCTGGTGATGTGAGTAGCAATCCAGTCATCCTTGGAAACCTTCATTATCTTCTATCTGTTAGAATCTCCCTTGAGAAATTGGGTGTAATTCTAATAGGTCTGCCTTTATATGTTACTTGGCCTTTTTCCCTTGAAGCTTTTAATATTCTTTCTTTGTTCTGTATGTTTAGTGTTTTGATTATCATATGGTGCAGGAATTTTTTTCTGGTGTAATCTATTTGGTGTTCTGTAACCTTCTTGTACCTTCATAGGTATCTCCTTCTTTAGGTTAGGAACATTTTCTGTGATTTTGTTAAAAATATTTTCTGGGACTTTGAATGCGGAATCTTATACTTCGTCTACTCTATTATTCTTTGATTGATCTTCTCATAGTGTCCCATATCTCCTGGATGTTTTTTTGTTAGAAACTCTTTAGATTTAACATTTTCCTTGAGAGATGTATCAGTTTCTTCTATCATATCTTCTAATCCTGGGGTTGTCTCTTCCATCTCTTGTATTCTGTTGGTGATGCTTAGTTCTGTACTTCCTGTTTGCTTACCTAGATTTCACATCTGCAGAATTCCCTCAGTTTATGTTTTCTTTTTTGTGCTTCTATTTCCATTTTCTTGTCTTAAACAGTTTTATTCATTTCCTTCCCCTGTTTGTTTTTGTTTTTTTCTTGGTTTTCTTATCATTCTTTAAGGGATTTATTTACTTCCTCTTTAAGGACCTATATCATCTCCATAAAGTTGATTTAATGGTTTAAAGTCAATTTATTGTATTTCAACTAAGTTGAAATATTTTGGTCTTGCCCTAGTAGGGTAGCTGGGCTCTGGTGGTACTTTATTGGCCTGGTTGATGTTGATTATGTTCTTTTACTGTAGTCTTGGCATCTGGGTTTAAGATGAATATAGGTCTAGGTGCCAATTTCTGAGTTTTTGTTGTTGTTATTGTTGTTGGATGTGTGTGTGTTGCTCCTTGGTTTCTGTTTCTTCTATGATCTTCTGGTCTTTGTGGTCTGTATTTCTGGCAGCTGCCATGACATCTGGTCTAGCAGGGAGATTCTGTCAGAGTTTGTAGCTGCAGAATTTTTCTCCGGCTCCCACCGCCAAGTCCCACCAGTCCCAGAGCCCACTTATAAAATAAACACACAGAATCTTACATTGTTTAAACTGCTTGGCCATTAGCTCGGGCCTATCATTGTCTAGCTCTCACTCTTATATTCAGCCCATTTCTATTAATCTTTACTTTGCCACATGGCTCGTGGCTTACCGGTACTTTACATCTTCCTTATCTTAGCGGTGGCTCCAGCGGGTCCCTTTTCCTTCCTCCTTCCTCAATTCTCCTCTCTCCTTGTCCCGCCTATACTTCCTGCCTGGTCACTGGCCAATCAGTGCTTTATTTATATAAAGCAATATCCACAGCAAGAGTTGGAGCCTGGATTTCTGGCATATAGTATGGCCTTTGGTCCAGCAGGATCTCTGTTCTTCTCACTGAAGTGGCCTGCAACTGAGCAGTAGATATACATCCGTATTTACAGGGGTGGGAGGGAGGCAGGGCGGGTGGGAAGGGATATCAATGGCTTAAGTCTTTTGTCTCCAAACTTTGCATGTAGGATGGTACTAAGGGTAGGTGGGCTGTTACTTCTTATGGCTGGTATGGCCTATACCTGAGCAGTAGATAACTGCCCAAGATAAGTGCAGGGTGGCAGGGGATACAGAAAGAGGTATCAGTCATAGGTATTTGGGATCCAAACCAAGAGGGTTACCAGAGCAGGTGGGACTCTTACCTACTCTGGCTCATCATTATGTTTTTTTATAAATATTTTCACATAAAATCCTAGACTTCTACTCATGTGTTATATACATTTGTAATAGAAAAGTTGAATTGTTATCAATACTGTAACACATATATTATTTATTCCTCCATTAAAATTTGTATGGTGATATTCTATTTGTATTAAAATGTTATTTGTATGTTAATAAAAAAAGTTGCCCGGGGGTCAGAGCTATTAGCAAGCCATAGGAAAGCAGGGCAGTGGTGGTGTACACTTATAATCCCAGCACTTGATAGGCAGAGCTAGTTAGATCTCTGTGTGTTCAGGGATACAGCCAGTATTGGATACACATGCCTTTAATCTCAATACCAATCATAGAAAACCTGGAGGTCTACACAGACAGGCCGTGGCAAGGCAGTCATGTAGTTGGGTTTACAACCAATGAGAAGGCAGAACCGAAACTCTATATAAAGACTTTAACACAGGAAGTAGCTCTGGTTTGGAGAGGTAGGACCATTGCAGGAGGAAGGATAAGGTTTTAGCTCTTAGCTCTGACTTCTTGGCTTTCTTCTTTGCATTGGTTCTGTGTTTCTTATTTAATAAAAAGGTTAGTTACATTTACAAATTTGTGTTCTTTGCCCAATCTCTTTCTAGTCCTTGTAATGTCCACTTGTAACCATCAATCTAAAATCTACTTCTATGAGTTACATTTTTTTTATCAGTGATAGAATCATGTATGTTGACATGTCTATATTTGCTTATTATGTATTTCAAACATAACAATGTTAAATGGTTAAATTTACTCTATTTAACCAGTCAACTGGGATATGAGCACAGTTATGGTTCAATTATACTCAATTTAGAAATACTTCACAATGATCCAGTATGGTGGTACACACCTTTAATCCCAGCACTTGGCAAATAAAGACAAGTGGAGCTCTGTGCATTCGAGGTCAGTTATATCTAAATTGCTAGCTTCTAGACACCCAGAGTTGTTCAGGAGATAGTTCTTCTCCCAAAACCTGTAAAAAAAATAAAGAGATGTAGGAAGATAAACAGGACTCACAATGAGTCTCAGCTAACAATGACCCTCGAAACTTGATAATGATAATTTGATGATTTTACTTGAAAGATTGTTTTACAATTTATAAAATAATTTTAACTGTTAATCTCTTTGAGGCAAGTATGGAATCCAATGTTGATTGAATTCAATTTTGTTGAATTACAGTATTTGCTGAAATGATACTCTAAATTATGTTGTTTAGAAGTAATGAGCCTTCCTTTAAACTTCCCTAAAACTTGAAAAGTGCAGCATTTTTAGGGAGTTACTTATATTAATCCCTAAACAGTCTTAGATTCTCCAATTTATTGGGAATTAAACATTTTCAAAAGTCACTTGTCGACTTTTCTTTCTCCACAAAATGTTTCAACATTTTATCATTTTCATCTGGCTTATTATATAAATACATGATTTCTAGAAGATCCAACCTACCATTGATTTCATGAGGATCACAGAATTTATCTTGCAAGGTTTGTATGGACTTTCTGCTTCAAGCTCCTGTAAATCATACACATAAAAACCTTCTCATTAGTAGTCACAACCAATATCTACATGCTGAGGGAATTCTCTATTTTCCAGCTCTACCATGTCCAAGGTTCAGTGCAAGCACCTATTTTAAGCATCTACTTTAAAACCTAAAGTTCATATGACAGTTGTTGTTTTTGTGATGGTTTTTCTAGATTAGAAATTTGGGTTATTTTCAGATGGGCAGTATTCTTCTTCTTTTTTTTTTTTTTTTTGGTTTTCAGAATGTTGTACTACATGTGGTCTCATGTATCACTCTCAGCTAACTCATATGGACAAGTTCACTGGTATCCAAGCAGCAAGCCAAAGCACAAGTAATATTTGAATATCTTCATTTTGGCTGTTTAACAATGTCCAATGAAGGTAGAAGAGCCACCCTTATAAAAGGTTCTGAAGTTGAATCTTTGAGGACAATATTTACAATGTGACATTTCATACACACACACACACACACACACACACACACACACACATATGAAAACAAATTTGTCCAAGTTTCAGACTAATATTTACAGCACATCTAGGTAACCCACAGTAGAAGCATGCTTTGCCCTTGCATTTATTTAAATTCATGACATAAGGAACATATTCTTTACCCTATAATGGGAATGGATTACTATTTCTGTCTTTGAGTAGAAAACAAAAGATGTAAACAAAACAAAACAAAATTCTTATTTTCCTTCGATGCCTGTAGAGTTTTGAGCATTACATAAATGATAAAGGCATCACATTTGCTAAAAATGTTTACTCATTTTTTGGCATTACAGTTTAATTGTTCTGTGATTAAATGCCACCATAAGCTCAATATTTCCCTTTCTTAGTGCATTTCAATTTCCATAATCTGTTACTGTGTCTAAGGTCAAGATTTCTCTCCATACAAAGATTGTAGTAAAGGGAAGATAATGAATGGACTTTAAGGTAAGAAATAACTTGATCTAAACCATAATGTAATAAATTGCAGTTGCATGTAATTTTGTAATATTGTAATGATCATTATCTGGTTTCTTACCATATTTTTCCTTCTAAATTTAATATGAGTGATTATATTAATAACCTAGGAATGTTTTGAGGATTCAATAAATCTAAAAAAAATCAATTTTGTGCATATAGTGTGATTCAGATAGATTTTGATGGTGAATAATTTATATCATGAAATAATAAGAACAATATTGACTTTGTAGGATAGCCACAGCCAATGTATAAGTGCAGTGATGAACAGTTTATCCAGCTAGCTTTATTTATGAGTAGTACAGTTCATTTATCATACACACTGCCTTTTTCATCCCATTCTTCCCATCCTTGTGATTAATCCTACTTAGAACTTCCGTGAGGACAACAGTAAAGTGCAAGAATAGGACTCACCGCACAGCTGTATATGATTTTTAAACATTGTCTAAGCTTTATGATTTTCCTTGTGAGAAAGTTTCAGGAGTGGGAGAAAGAAAGTAAGTAGCAAAAAGGATGATTCAACTTGAGGCTTTTCTTCTTCATCCCTCTTGCCTCTACTACTGAATCCTAGTTATTTCCATTTTGACCTGACATCAATACACCATTGATCTTAACTCAGAATAATCATAAGTTAGCAGACATGTGATATTGAATTAAGCAACAGAATATGCATGCAGGAGTTAATAAATAATGTGAGAGTGTTCGTGTCATGAATTTTAAGCAATTAAAATCAATTCAAATCCTTATATGGAAAAAATTTAAATTACAGATTATTAGGTGTATGATTGAGATTCATGTCACATTTATTTAAACTACTTTGAAATGACCAAAAGACTTTAAATTAAAAAAAAAATTCTCAACTTAAGAGCTCAGTCACACTTTCTTAAATTCTTACAATGTAAATTGAGGATATGTTATTTTACAGCCTAATATGTCATAAGATCTGAAGACATTCTACCAGCATGCTCAAGACAGAAAATTGTATTACCATTTTCCTGGGTAGAAAGCCCTAAAATTAAATACATTATTAATGAAATGAACTGAGCCATCACAGTCATCATGTGTATTTTAATAAATATAATATATTTCTGACCAAATAATTTGTAATTTAAATTACTGTAATAGAAATTGTGATTATTCTTCATATTATGGTGACTTTATGACAATGCCTGAAGATGAAATTAGCCAATTATACATGTTAGATTATCATAAAACACATTTTTCCTTATATTGAAAATAGATTCTTTTCTCACATAATATATCCTGATTATGATTTTTCTTCTCTCTACTCCTCCCAGTTATTCCCCACATTCCAATCCAGTATATCTGCTCCTTTTTTGTCTCTCATTGGAAAAGAAAAGGCTTCTAGGAGATAATTACAATAAGATATAAAAAAAAACAGCCACATTGAAGTTGGCCAAGATAAATCAACAAAAGAGCCCAAGTGACGGCACAAGAATCAGAGATCCATTCATTCACACATACTCTTTCATCTTCTTCTACAGGTCTATTTTTTTTTTTAGAAAACCTTTTTCCATTGTTTTACCAGGAGGTGATATCTACCACTGATGTTAAGTTTTGTTTCTTGCAAGAAACAGAGGTTGTATCATGTTTTCACATTCATTCTGTTAGTCTTGTCCCAATTACTATTGGGTAATTGAAACCATCAAATTGAGAGCGACCAATGACAAATGAATTTCTGTTATTTTGTTGACATTGAGGTAGTTTTTGGGTGTTTGTGTGTGTGTGTGTGTATGTGTGTGTGTGTGTATGTGTGTGTGTGTGTGTGTGTGTGTGTGTGTGTATGTGTGTGTTTTTTTCCCTTTTTGGATTTTGCTGATCTGAGATTGTTTATTCCATGTTTTCTTCTATATGCTTGGAGTTTTCTTTCTGGAACCAATCATAGGACTGGATTTGTACATAGATACTGTTCATATTTGGTTTTATAATGGTTTGTGTTTTCTGTCTATGGTGACTGGAATCTTTGCTAAGTTGGTAGTCTTGGCTGGCATCTGTGGTCTCTTAGAGTCTGCAGCACATCTGCCCAGGTCCTTTTGGCTTTTAGAGTCTCGATTGGGAAGTGAGGTGTAATTCTAATAGGTTTGCCTTCAGATATTACTTGATCTTTTTACCTTGAAGCTTTTAATGCTATTTCATTGTTCTGTATATTTAATATTCTGATTATTTTGTGCTAAGGACACTTTATTTTCTGGTTCAGTCTATTTGGTATACTATATGCTTCTTTTACTTTTATAGCAGGTCCTTCTGTAGGTTAGGGAATATTTTTTCTTCAATTAGGTTGAAAATATTTTCTGAGCCCTTTACCTTGCTTTCTTCTCCTTCCTCTATTCCAATAATTAGTAGGTTTGGTCTTTTAATAGTGTTCCAGATTTTTTGGATGCTTTATGTCAGGTAATTTTAGATTCAACATTTTCTTTGACCTATATATCCACTTCTTCTATCTTGTCTTCAGTTCCTGAGCTTCTCTTATCTATTTCCCATATTCTGTTGCTGAAGTTTGTCTCAGTGGTTCCTGCTCCAGTTCCTTAAATTTTCAAATCCAATTTTCCCTCAGTTTGCATATTTTTCCATTGATTCTACGCATACTTTCAGGTCTTGTACAGTTTTATTCATTTCCTTCCATTGCTTGTTTATGGTTTTTTTTTTTTTTTTTTTTTGGTTTTTCGAGACAGGGTTTCTCTGTGTAGCTTTGTGCCTCTCCTGGAACTCACTTGGTAGTCCAGGCTGGCCTCGAACTCACAGAGATCCGCCTGGCTCTGCCTCCCGAGTGCTGGGATTAAAGGCGTGCGCCACCACCGCCCGGCGCTTGTTTATGTTTTGATAGTCTCTTTAAGGACTTTAGTACACTCATAAAGGGTGTTTTACAGTTTTTTTTTTCTTGTCAACTTTTTTTTCTTATCAGCTATGATGGAATAGTCAGGTCCTGCTATGGTAGGATAACATGGCTCTAGAGGAGACATATTGTCCTATATCTAATTGACTGTGTTTTTTAAACTACTGTCTATGTATTGGGAAGACTGTAATTTATAAGTACTAATATTTTGTCTTCCCTTGTTTGCATGGGTGTTTCCTTCATTAGTTGCTCTCTCAGTCTCTTGAAAGTGTGATGGAAAAAATAAAGAAAGTGTGATGGATGTGTATTGCCTGGTAAATTTTTTCTGGGGTCCTGATATTGTTCCTGGATAAGTGTTTCTGGCTATTGGGATCTGACACTTACTTAATGAAGAAGGGCTTGTGGAACTGAGTGAATTTATAGGAGGTAAGAAAGCAGGGCGCTCCACCAGGGTCTACTTAGTTAGTCCACTAGGAATGAGGGGCAGAGTGTGAGGACCCAGCAAAGGTCTGCTACAGAGCTGATAATTATTGGACTGGATATGGAAGAATGGAGGGAAAGGTGAAGATCTGCTATAACATGAATCCTAAATGGTCCTATAATAAAAACCAGGACTAGACATTGAGGTAAGTGCAGAAAGATCAGAGAGACAAAGGAACAAACCACTGCCATGTCTTACCTCTTCAAATTCATAGTTCCTCTGACTGAAATCCTCTAAGGCCTCACCCGAAAGGTTCCTGCTGAAAAAGCCTCTAGCTGAAAGGGATGCTTCTGCCAAAAAGCATCCCTTTAGTTCCTGTCTCCTCGTGCCTTATATAGATTTCTCCACCCTGCCATATCACTTCCTTATATTAAAGGCATGTGTGCTTCTCAAGCAAAACCATAAAATTCTCAAGGGCTGGGATTAAAGGTGTGTGCAACCACTGTGTGGCTCTGTTTCTATTGTAGACTGAGTCAAACTGATGTTGTTCAGGCTGGCTTTGAACTCACAGAGATCCAGACAGCTCTCTGCCTCATGAGTGATAGGATTAAAGGTGTGTACCACCACTGGCTAGTCTCTATGTTTAATCTAGTGGCTTGTCCTGTCCTCTGTTCTTCAGCCAAAGTTTATTAGGGTATACAATACATCACCACATTTCCCCTTTTTTTTGTCTAAAATAATAAAAGAAGGTTATAACTAATATGAGAAAAACTATATATAATAAAAGCAGTCAAGAATTATATTAACAATATCCAGTCCATAAACATTTGACAAATCCAGAGAAAATATTCCATTATATATCCTACTTTGGTGAGTCCAAATGTTGTACCTAATTCATTTTCTATCCTAACTTGTATTACCAACCAAATACTATCTTTTGATGTCTTTCAAACTTATACACTTTACACCTCTTTAGTGAGTTTTTTTTTCTGAATTTGTTAACAAGGAAAACGATAACTGTAACTATCTAGTCTTCAACTCCCTCAGAGAACCAAGAAGGAAATATTACCTAAGTAAGCAGGAATTGCAAACAAGAGACTTCCAAAATATATGAGAAATGACAGATATAGATGGCTGCCTAGAGAGTCACCCAAGGTTCCTCTGCAACACTGGGGCATCCATCTTAGGGCTACAGGTCTAGCATATCTGACAGACTTTTCTATGAAGCAGCATTTTTCTGAAGGGCTGTTCTACTTTGTTTTGGCAAAGACTGGTAGTCCCTTATTTTGTGCCCTACTTGTCCCATTTGGACAGCATACTGTCAGTAGTCAAGGCAAGGGCACTTTCTTGCCCAGTGGCTAACTTGCCACAAAGAAAGTAAACTTCATAAGGAGTTTCTTCAATGCCCATCATCTTCTCTGAAGTGCTGTGGGATAATGCTTTTGTACACTGGTTTAAAAAAATGCTAATTGGCCAGTAACCAGGCAGGAAGTATAGGTGGGATAATGAGATAAGGAGAATTCTTGGAAGAGGAAGGCTGAGTGAGGAGATACTATCCCACTGTCCAGGGAGCAGCATGTAATGTCACACAAGTAAAGTCACAGAACACGTGGCAACATACAGATTAACAGAAATGGGCTGAGTTTAAGTGTAAGAGCTAGTCAGTAGTTGGCCTAAGCTAATGGCCAAGTGTAGCATGAATCTTAAAAGTACTTATTAATAAAAACAAACCTGAGGCCAGTTATTGGGGTGAATGCTGGAAGATCAGAGAGACAGAACAAGCCACAGCTAACCTCACCTGGCCAACTTCTCAGCTGATCTTGTTTCCTCAGACTGGAAGCCTCTATGTCCTCATATCTGAATGGCTCTCAGCTGAACTGCTGCTCAAAAGCCTGAAAGCTTAACCAGCCAAATGCTTAAACAGGCAAATGCTTCTAGTTTCTGGTCCTCACACCTTATATACCTTTCTGCTTTTTACCATAACTCCCTGGGATTAAAAGCTTGCTTTCTGGGATTAAAGGAGTGAGTCACCATGCTTGGCTATATCCTTGAACACATGGATTTCTGCCTCTGGAATGCTAGGATTAAAGACGTGTGCTACCACTGCCTATCCTTAGTATCTAGTGGCTTTTCTGTTCTCTGACCCCAGATAAGTTTATTAGGATACACAATATTTTGGGGACCACAATAGCCAAGCAATTTTAATTAATATAAGACTCTGTATGTTTTCTTGGGTTTGAGTGGATGCGAACCAGGCGGGACACAGGAAAACTTCCAGTTACAAGTGTTGCCCAATGGCTCGAGTTTTCACTTCAAACCTGAGAATACTTAATAAGCAATTCTGAATGGAGCTAAAAGCAGGTTCCTGCTTCATGTCTCATGCGGGCATGAGATCTATAGTATTCGGGCTTGAATGCAGCATGGTGGATTTCTGCCACTGTACACAGTGGAGTATCCAAACTATGCATGCTGCTTGGTGGATTTAGCTTTTGTTAGTACAAAAAAAAATGTGTTTCTGGGCTATATGCTGCTGGATACAAGTACAGACCCACTGCTTCCCAGAGTCGGCTGTGAGCTTGGTTCCCAGAGCTGGATGTAAATGTAGTTCCACCATGTTGAAAAGCTGAGGCGGGTGGAACCAGCAGCCAACCTGCTATTTCAGTCCTAGTAATGCTACAGTTTAAAGCAATAGATTCACAGTAAGTCAGATTCAGATAGGATAAACCTCTAAATGGTTTACAGTGTGTGTAAAAATGTATGTAGGCTTGGAAGAGAGAAGAAAAGGAATGTAGACAGTTATATAAAAGTAGTTTTTAAAAATAAAGTCTTTAAAGAGGCAGTAAAGGTAATATAAAAAATAAGCCACATAAAGATGGACATTACACAGAGAAACTTAATTGTGTTCTCTTTGAGTTTTTAACTGTAGAAAGACATTTGATTATAAAAGCTAGGCAAGATCTCCAATGACACCATGGCCCAGATTATCCACATCCAAAATCAACTTCAAGGCAATTGACTCAGAGAATACAGCCTCACAGACTATTCCATTCAGGACTTAAATATAATTCTTAATTTTCTCAGGATCCTCATAAGATTACTAGCTCCCCTTATCAGCAGGAAGTAGCCTAGAACACTACATCCACATTCCCAAAAAAATGGATTATGGATATTTGTCTTTGTTTAGGTTGTTGGTTACAAATTGGTATTGGTCATATTCAGTATCTTTCTAAAAGAAGAAAGAGGAATATGATATGGAAATATAGAATATAGTTATGATAGGATAAAAGGGCAGATGGTTAAACCTACTTTTAAACAGCAATTTGTTTAAAATGTTTTACATTGGTACAGATTTTAGTTTATTGATACAAATTTAGAGCTGATTTTGTTGATATATATATATATATATATATATATGCACACACATGTTTCTATTCTCATTTAAGATATTATATAATGGATAATTAAGAAATACAAATTAATAATTAGTCTTCTATGATAGTCAAACTTATGTTAAATTTTCTAGGTATACATAGATATATTTCAATTAGGTAGACAATCTTCAAACACTTCAAAGACCTACAGAATATGGCATTTAAAATATTTTAAAAACTTAGACTTTCTGGACATTGAGACATGTCTGCTCCTAGCAGCACTGATTTACTTCAAACAGAAAGATGGGTGTCTAAGACACTCCATATGGAGTTTATCTTCTTGGCAAAAAATAGCCAATTGGGCAAGAAACTGTTCTTGCCTGGACTGCTCGACAAAATGTTACATCAACTGGACATGCAGGACCCATAAGAAGATGACCACTGAGTTTTGCAAAGCAAGATGGTCCTTCAGGTTTCTGCTTCACAGAAGAAACTGCCAGACATTATACAGGACATAGAGGAAAAAAATGACTGAGAGCCTCGACCTATGGGCTGAAGATGGATGCCCCAATATTACAGAGGAACTTTGGATGACTATCCAGGAAGGCAGCTGTCTCTGTCATTCTTGATTTTTGGAAGTTGCCTATAATGTACTTCCTGTTTACTTAAGCAATATTATATCCTTCTGAGGTATTTGATATAGTTGAAGACTAGATGGTTATAATTTTCCTTGGTTATGATAAAAGATAAATTAGATATAAAACTTTAGACTCACAAATATAGGATAGATAGAATATTTTCTTTAATTTAATTTGCAAAATACAAATAGACAAGATATTGTAACTATAATCCTTGCTTGATAACTGTTTGTAATGCATAATTTTACTATATTAAAGTTAAAACTTTTCTTTTTAATTAAACAGAAAAGGGGAAATGCTGTAGGATAATGCCTTTGTACACTGGTTTAATAAAACACTGATTGGCTATTAGCCAGGTCGGAAATACAGGTGGGATAAGCAGACATGGAGAATTCTGGGAAGAGGAAGGCTGAGTCAAGGAACGTCAGTCCTCAATCCAGGGAGCAGCACGTAATGGCATACCAGTAAAGTCACAGAACACGTGACAGAAATGGCCTGAGTCTAAGTGTAAGAGCTAGTCAGTAGTATTGCTGAACATTTTTCTGTGTCCTGCCCAGTCAGCAGCCTCTCAGACCCAAGTAAACACACAGGCTTATATTAATTAAAACTGCCAGACCATTAGCTCAGGCCTGCCACTGATATTGTCCTGAGCAGTTTGTAGTCCAAAGTTGATCTTTGTGTGGTGTTTGTCAGTACGATGGCATTATCACAGTCCTGGAAGAATGGTTGTTATGGGGTTGCATCATCTTTTTGGAGACTTCAAAGTCACTGTTAGGTGTGGTCATGGTTCACAGCAGAAAACTGATAAAGACTCAAACCTGAAATCATATACAGGAGGCTAGATGAAGCTTTGTATCTAGAATTAGTTAGTACTCTATCTGACCATTAATATCATGACAAAAGTTTAATATATGTATTAATCTTATAAATTTTGATACATAATTTATACCTTAAGGAAAGTTTTAAAGTGTCAAAGTAAACCCAAAGGATCATGAGATTAATAGCAATAGAATAGTCCCCAATTTTGGGTTTTCTTCTGTCTCTTATCAGGTGGTTCTTCTGACATGATACAGAGATTTTTGCATTTTCTTTTAACAAGCATTTTTGGGTTTAGAGGAGAGAACCACACTCCAACTCCAAAACCAGCTTTAGTTTTTAATTGAACAGGGACTACATAAAGATCGTTTGTATTTTGTGTCTGTAGAAAACAGCAGAAACAAATATTTGGGAAGACTTATGTAATTTTATCCTGTTAGATATGTGATATACCAATAGGCCAATTTACTCTTTTTCTTGGGACATTTTTTCTGGATAATTTGTCCTTTTTCTTCAGATGTCTCATTTGTCCAGTGTTGTTCAGATTCCTTAACCTTCATTCTCCTGAAAGACAAAAACAAAACCCTTCCCCAACCTTAACTTTGGGGAGGCTCCATATCTAATCTTTATTAATTTTGAATTATGGCTTCTCCTGATTCTTTTGTTCTCTCTTCTTCAGCTGTTTTATCATCCAGAGCAGTATGATTTTTTACAATATGAATTAAGTTCCTTAATTGCTCTGGGAAGGAGTTGCTTTCATGATGACAGGAAATAAACGAATGAATGGAATTTGACCTGGGGGCCTTTGAGTAGTCCCTCAGGGTGTTTCCTACCAGGCAAAGGCAAAGGATTACATTGTCTGTCCCTTGCTGATCTACATTCCTTAGTCTAATGACTGACTTTTCCACGACTTCTGCATTATCCAGAAGAGAGGGGTATTCTGTTGGGATTATTCCTTGAGAAAACATTATTTCTAGGAACACCCTGTTTACAGTCCCTTTTTAGGTGACCTTGTTTACCAAAATTGAAACATTTGACATTACTATTTTTCTTCAAACCTCTGGAATTCACCTTTCCTACCCAAGCATCATCATGATCATGAGATTCAATATTTATTATATCTCAGATCCATTCCTCCAAGGGTGCTGATCTTGCCTTTAGCAGCCAAATTACTCATTTGTATTGTGCATTAGCATTTTCAAAAGCCAGAGATTCAATTATTATCTGTCTAGTTTCTGAATTTGGTACCATTCTATTTACTGCTGAAGTCAAACTTTGTAAGAAATCAGTGAATGTCTTTTGGGGTCCTATATAATTTTAGTAAATGACAAATTTTCTTTCTTATTTCTTCAATTCTGTTCCAAGCATTCAAGGCTACCATGTGGCATAAAGCCAGGGTACAGTCATCATATAAAGATTGTCTTTGTATATTAGCATAATCACTTTCTCCAAGAAGTTGCTCTTGGGAAATTTCCATACCTCTAGCTCTACATCGTTGTTCGATGGTCTTAGCCTCATTCTTCCACCAAGTCCTCCATTGTAATTGGGGACCAGCCTCTAAGATGGCTGTAAACGAATTTCTCCAGTCTTGAGTCATAATTCTATTACAAGTTATCTGCTTCAGCAAAGATAAGTGAATGCCATATGAGACTATTGCTTCTTTGAATCTCCTCAAACCTAACGTTTGCACAGGAGTCCAATTATGTCTTAAACATGCCTTGATTATATCTATCATTTGGCAGTTCCTGTGAGGTTACTGGATAGATTAAGGTTGGCTGTTTGAAAACCTTACGCTGTTCCTCTGTAACCTTATAATGCAATGCTGAGATTGGTTCACCTTTAAATTCCTCTGTCTAGGTCTGAATATCTCTATGATCTATTTTAACAGGTTTTTCTAAGACTTTTATCTTGGCACTCACATTAACCAAATTTTTAATGATAAATCAAAAATGATCAAATAATATTTATAAACAACATTACTTAAATCCCATTAACATTAATTATCCTCTAATTTAATTGTTCCATTTTTAGACTGTCTAATGTATTACCAAACAGAATCCAAACACCCTCCTTGTAAAAGTGTTTCCCATTTTTAATGTGGGAAAAAAACTTTCTCTTAACAAATTCCTCCCTTTTATAAATCCCAGCTGGGCGGTGGTGGTGCATGCCTTTAATCCCGGCACTCAGGAGCCAGAGCCAGGCAGATCTCTATGAGTTCCAGGCTAGCCTGGTCTACAGAGCAAGATCCAGGACAGGCACCAAAATTACAGAGAGAAACCCTGTCTCGAAATAAAAAATAAAAAAAAAGAAAGAAAGAAAGAAAGAAAGAAAGAAAGAAAGAAAGAAAGAAAGAAAAGAAAAAGAAAGAAATCCCAATTGACTCACCAAATCTGTTGACAGTTAGGATTCAGGTGACGGTATGGCATCAGCCTGACGAGGTGGCCTGAAGAAGGCCTAAACCCACTAGGAGAGGAAAGAAGCCAAAAATCCTTTCTGTATGGGAGAACACATGAAAGCAGTTAATTCCAGCATTTTTGGAGTCCCAGTCTGGGCCTGAGTCTGGGCTTAAGACAGCTGCAAAGTTACAGTCAAGAGGCTTTTTCATGAATTTGTGCCCCAAAAGTTGGTATATAAGGTGTGATATACAGGAACTAAAGGCTTTTTCACAGAAGTGTCCCTTTCCACTAGAGGCTTTTTTGACTGGAGCCTTTTGGGAGGACTCAGAGGATTTCAGTCAGAGGCTTCATGGAGTTGTCAAGGTAAGACATGACAGTGACTTATTCCTTTGTCTCTCTGATCTTTCAGCATTGACCCCAATATCTGGTCCATGTATTTTTTTTAAAGACCGTTTTGAATTCGTGTTAACAATCTGCTGTTAGTCTACTTGCTTCCCTAGTCATAATATGTTAGTATTAAACAAAAATGTATATGATTGGTGATTGAAATCAACAATGAAGATGGCTATTTTATTTTTTTTCTCATTTTTTGTTAAAGTACAGTAAAATCGGGAATAAGAATTATACTAAGTTATTTCTAATTGTCCTTTCTGTGTAATTCATACTATAAAACATGAATGATTTCACTTTTAAAATTATTTTATCTCATTTAGAAATGTAGAACATTTCTGGTTGGCTCCCACCACAAAAGTAGAAGTATTTTTGCCAATTATATCTTTCTTGGCTTTTTACTCTTTTAACAGTTTAAAAATATTAATGAAGACATTTGGCATATTATATTTAATGGCAGACATCCTCCAACTAATGCAATAAAATTTGTTTATTATTAAATTTTACTTTATTTCTGGAGAATGTCATATAAGAGTGCTGTATTTAGATCATCTCTTCCTTCTTTTTCATCCCTTCAAATCTTTCTGTGAACACCCATTCCATTTAAAATCCACATATGATTATTTTTAATTATTATAATTACATATGTACATATAAATTTATAAATATAATGTACTAGGTAATTTTAGTGTTGCTTACACTGTATAATGTTTAGAGTTGACCACCTTGGATTAGATAACACATAACGTCACTCATCCATGCAGAAGACTGACTCTTACATTTTCAGCAACCATTAATACTTTCTCAGAAATAAAATTTAGTAAGGTTAATGATAGCAAATTTAAGAAAATAATTGTTAGTTTTCAAATATGTTATAGGTTATATGGCATATCAGTACATATTATTTGTGAATTTTGGAATGTATATTTAAAACAAAGAGATCCTATTTCTAGAAATCTGTGATTTAAAAATAAAACTCTTCAAATACAATAAATTTTATTTTATAAAAAAACTATATAATTTCTAGAAAGTGTAATCTAGATTTGAACTATGATACCTCAGGGCTTCTGAGTATATCATATAGAAGTCAAATATCTTTCTGCTATTACTTTATACATTGTGGAAATATGGATATTCATAATCAGAACATGAATGTAGGCAGAACTTATACATGCTCCCCAATTTGTTATAATGTGTAGATGGTAGATCATCCCATCTTGTCTCCTGTGGGTGCTCCATGTCTTAGTCATGTTCTCTTGCTGTGAAGAGACACCAAGTCTAAGACAACTCTTACAAAAGAGAGCATTATTTGAGGGCTTTCTTACAGTGTCAGAGATTTACTCCACTATCATCTTGGGGGAAACATGGTGGCATACAATTAGAAATGTTGCTGGAGAAGTAACCTAGAGCTACATCTTGATCCACAGGCCAAGAAAGAGAGTCTGTACTTGTTATGGGCTTTTGCAACCTCAAACTCACTCCCAGTTACACACTTCATCCAACAAGGCCACACCTGCTAATCCTTTTAAATAGTGCCACTCCCTGGTAACCAAAAATTCAAATCTATGAGCCTATATGGAGCCATTCTTATTCAAACCACCGAAGGCCTTTTATTCTGACATTTTTGTGCTCCTTTGTTAAGATTATATCATAGAACCAATGAATGGGGAGGAACTGAACAATGATTACATATTTTACATGACAAGCTATAGAGAAGCTTTCCTGTCCTGAAAAAATCTGCCATGTTGTTGAAACAACCATATGGCAGGGAATGCCAACATTTACTAATTGTGAAGAGGAGCCCCAAACTGCCTTGCAACAGGAAGCAAACCTAAGTGTTCCTGTTAGAAACAAGCAGAAACAAGGGACAGCTGCTGGGCATTCCCAAATCTGAGATCAAGACCCTGTATTGCCATGGTGATTGCTGCCCTGGAGGTTGCTGATGACAGGCTAATTACACTTTACCTGAGCATTCCTGTGCTGAGTGCCCAGGGTTGACCCATGTAAATAATGTGAGATGTGAAAATTTTTCTGCTTTCTATATTGCTCAGTCTATGATAATTTAGTATACAACAGCAACTGAAGAAAAATATTAAGGTAATTTCTTTTTGCATCTACATAATATGGAAACAATGTACAAATATAGTATTAGAATAACCCAGATATTTATCTATCAAAGTAATTCTTGTACTCAAAAATTAATTTTATTTGAATACACATTCATAAAATTATTCAATCTCTCATTTATTCACTTAAAATATCCTTTATATCTCCACTGTATTCAATTTGAATATACCTTGAAAAATGAATAAAGAACACATTTCCATGTGTTTGAAATGCTGAAACTGAAGCCAAGCAAAGATATGATAAAGTAGTCCACAATTAAGGAGAAATTTAAACAAATGTTGTATTAGTAATGATCAAAACTTATATTTACATTCATCACCATGAACTAACATTGATCATAATTTTTTAAACTACACCAATATTTTTATATTGAAGACGATTTCTAGCTATAAGTTATATATAGTCTTAATCAGTATCTGTGGAATTTCAAAGTGCATAGGAATCACCTAGGGATCTCATTAAAGTGTAGGATGTGATGCATCAGGCCAAGAGCAGGCCCAGGGTTCCACCTTTCTAATAAGCTCCTAAGCTGTGTTGACGCCACTGGTCATAGATCTGGGTATAAACAGTAAGGGCATTCATGACCTGTGAAGGTTTATTCTAAGAGATATGTAGGTACATAAGTATAATTCTCATCACAGTTTTGTGTCAGTGTTTCTGTTTTCACATAATATCTATAGTCAAATAATATCTTTTCCCTAAAATAAATGTATATAGTAGCAGTAAGGAATTCATTGAGTAACTTATTTTTATTCTTTAAACATTAATAACTCTGTACATTTTACTGTGGATGATTGTGAATTCACAGAGATATTCTATCTTCACAGGGAGAAGCCTGACACATTAATGTACACATTTTACACAAATATACAGTACTGTTTAGCAAAAATAACAGTTGATAAAATTTTAATCTATAACTAGTGCTGTTAATTCAGAAGAAATGATAGACAAATATAATACAACTTCATAAGAGGAAGAAAACGATATATAGCACTCGATTAGTACTTTTATATATGAGAAATCTAATGTTTTCCTAGGTTTTATAAGCCTCCCTTGAATAAAATGATAAAACACCACCACATTAAATTTTATTGTTTCTAGTAATAATTATACTGTGGTATCAAGTGCATATTGTGTCTGTTAGTTTCTGTGATGGATAAGCTTTATTGTTTGTGTGAGGGGATTTAGAGTCATCCTTGAAAAAATTCCCTTGGAATATCTGGAAAAGATGATTTTAATTAGGTTATTTGCAAAGAGAAAGCAAGTCTCAATTGTGGCTGTCACCACTCCAAAAATTTGGAGTCTGTGATTGGATGAAATGGAAAAAGCAAACTGAGTATAGGCATTCAACCCTCTAGGCTTCCTGACTGTTGGAACAATGTGACTAACTACCTCTAGCTCCTATTACCACATCTTCCATGCCATGTGGGGCTATATTTTCTGGAGATGAATGTCCAAACAAACCCTTCCTGCTTTAGGTTGCTATGTTACTGATTTTGTCTTTGTGATGAGCCAATAAACTTTTAAAGAAAGTTGTGCAGTCGGTGCTGTGATAAACCTTGAGAGGGATGTGAAAGAGTTTGATTGTGCAGGTAGAAAAGTCTTGCATACTCTTATCAGAGCACAAGTGTATATTCAGATAGATGTTTAAGAGACTAGCATGCTGAGAGGAATGCAAACACTGCAGATTTGTTTCCTAAGGATTCTGAGGAGGACCAGGATTCTATCAGGAACTGAATTATGTGTGTATTTATGGGATATTCTGGCAAAGAATCTAGTTGCATTCTGCCTGTCTCCTGAGAACTTGAGTGATACTGAAGGTAAAGCAGATGAACGAACTTTTTTGTCTGAGGAAATTTCAGAATAAGATAGCATTATGATGCTTCCATTATTGCCGCTCAATGCCCTCCTCAAGGTCTACTGTGGTAGAGGGCAAAATGTGGAATAGAAAGATAATAAAAAATTGAATTGTGGTGAAAGAAAGGTACGTGAATATATTTAATGTTTCAGACAAGGAGACTACAGGAGAAAGTCATCTGTAATTGTTAAGGAGATTAGTATCATTAAATAGAATGTGGTACAAAGCTCTAGGGCTGCATGAAATGTGCCTCAAGGGTAAGACTCTAAGCTTTGAAAGCACTATCCTAGAAAGTTTCAATTTTATTGTAAAGAAGACCGCCTAAACTGAGGACTTCACTTGGGATGGTCTCTTCTCAAAAACAATTATACACATAGTACGTATATGACATATCACTTGAAATAACACATATTTTAAAAAAGATTTTTCATTATATTTTTCAGTGTGTGTGTGTGTGTGTGTGTGTGTGTGTGTGTGTGTGTGTAAGAGTAAGTCTAAGATCATGTGGAGCCTAGAATTGTCAGCTTCCCTTGGAACTGGAGATACAGGTAGTTGTAAGCCACCTATAGGTTCTGGAAATTGCACTCAGGTTCTCTGCAAGAGCAGTGAATAATCTTACCCAATTACCCATCTTTACAGCCCTAATTAAAAATTCCTTAAAGTGGTTATATAAACAAGAATTTTTTTTGTTTGTTTCTCTTAACCAGATCTACACTGTGGCTAATGCTTCTAAAAAGAAATAGAAAATTGCATACATACATAATAAATAGTATTCATGTATTATAATCTCTTGTTAGACTAGGTGCCTAGTTACATTTGTACACATTTCTATATAATTTATGTAGGTATGAACTCAGACATATATAAATATTTTCAATATGGTTTACCTATGAAATATAATAAATATTCTGATGTACAATTTCTCAATTAACATGATGTTTTTCCTATAGGTGAACAACTATTATTTTATGAATAAATTTAACAATTATTATGATGAAAGTAGCTAGAGTTTTCCTGCCTGGCCCACAGTCAGGACAAATCTCTCTCACCCGCCAGCCCCACAGCCGCTCAGACCTGACCAAGTAAACACAGAGACTTACATTGCTTATAAACTGTATGGCTGTGGCAGGCTTCTTGCTAACTGTTCTTATATCTTAAATTAAACCATTTCTATAAATCTATACCTTGCCATGTGGCTTGTGGCTTACCGGCATCTTCACATGCTGCTTGTCATGGCGCGGCTGGCAGTGTCTCCCTCTGCCTTCCTGTTCTCTCCATTCTCATCTCTGTTTGTCCCACCTATACTTCCTGCCTAGCCACTGGCCAATCAGTGTTTTATTTATTGACCAATCAGAGCAATTTGACATAGACCATCCCACAGCAAATGATCTCTCTCTTCTTCTGATAAAGTTGGAGGAAAAACACATGTGTGTTGATTTGTGTTGATCATCAGGACTCAGATGTCTGAGGATAATTCATCACCTGATCAGTGATAGGAGTTAATAAAATTCCTTCTCCCTTCCATCATAGCTTAGATTCTAAATCTGAGATTCCTGAGAGATACAAAAAAAAAATCATACTTCATATGCAAAAGCATAAGTTACATAAGGTAAATTCGATATGTATGTGGCTTAAAAACTTTAAGTTATTTGTGAGTTTTTTTTTCTGTTACTATGAATTTTTAAAATTCTTTTCACCAGCATTTCCTCTTCCCCTCTTACTTCCAAGCCATTGCAGATCAACCCTTTTCCAGAGACAAGCATAATTTGAGATAAGAAAGTATTAGTGCTACATAAGGGTATCTATGCTTCTCTTTATTTGGAGCTTTCCTTTTGTGGAAATAATGCAGCAACTATCAGAATGGCAGAAACCGTGGCACATGCCTTTCCTGGGCTGTCACCCACTAAGCTGAACACATAGTCAGAGATACTATGTAAAGTGTCTTCACTAAATCTGGCACTCATATTGCAAATAGGAAATTGCTTCTCTTCTCCACACTGAAGCACTCAGATTAATTTCTCAGATATTATTCTTATAAAACTAGTTATTCTAATGGTCACCTAGATTGTAGACGTTTTTTAGGTGTCTGAGTGTCTTGATGAAATAGAACTTAATGTTCAAATATCAATAAAAATCTGTTTTGCAGTTTGAATTATTCCGTTGGCCAACCTGAGTGTTTATGTACTAGAAGAAAGCATTTTCTTTTGTTTCCCTGTATTTCTACCTACTTTTTCCAGTTCTTTCCCACCTTTCAGGTCAACAGAGGTCACTGAAGGTGTACATAATGAGATGAGGAGTGGAGAAGAGTTTACAGCCAGGGCTGTCATGCTCTGTGTTTTCTCCTGGCTCCTGCAAGGCTGTTGCCATGAGTGATTTCCAAACTCTCTCATAAGTTCCCTTTGTAACTATTACAGAGTACTTTTCTTCTCTCTCAAGTTTTCTTCATGAAAAAATTTCCTTAGGTGGGCTGTGCTGGCTGAATCATGGCAACATCTTTTTCCTTTCTCCTCTTGGACGGTAGATGTGGTTTCTCAAGTTTTCCTCGACAGCTCAGTCCAGGTCTTCTCGATCATGCCCTACATCCTAGTACAAACAGATGCACACATGCAGTCATGTACCCCCCACACACACACATGTGCAATAGTGAGAGTGATAGAGAAAAGTCTTGCAACCCTTTCAAGTTATCCTATTACAACAACCCTGCCATTATTTCACTTCATTAATTGGGAAGAAAACATCCAACTCTCAGTACCAGAAACTCCTGTTGATATACTATGAGGCCATTCCCTTATGATTCTTAAGAGAGCTTTTGGAGAATATGAGGGTGAAACAACAAATGATTATATCTGGGAATATGAGTCCAGCCTCTTTTCCCTCGAGAAATCTAGTTTCTTTAGGAACTCTTTAGGAATCTTCCACATTTTGGTCCTTTGGGGCTGGGTATGCATCACTTCTATCCCAAACTTGAAATAAAGGAATGTCCTAGAATTCATAACTTATGGTTAGAAACTTTTCTTAGGTTATTATGCATTTTTCTCTTACATACTACAAAAAAATCCCTACAATTAGTATTGTCATTTCTATCGATTAGAAATGCAAAGTTCTATAGAGTAATAAAATTCCTGATTAGCATTACTTTAAGCATATGTGATCTGAAGGATGTCTGAAATAGCTACACAATGAACAGTTTAATCAAATCCTCTGAAAGCTTTTAGTCAAAGTTAAGACAAAATTACCTGTTAAGGAGTGATAGTTTTATGATCTGAAGTCTGGAAGAGTAACTATTTTCCAAGATATTTTGTTCAATACCTGTTTATTTGAACAATTTAAGGCTAAGTAATGACCTAATAAAGAGAATACAAAAAGCTATTGAAGAAAAATATATGAATGCAATAATCTTTAATGTAAAAATATAAAAATAAATATATTAACCGAATTACTTATGTATATCTTTGATTCTTTCACTTTTCCTTAAATATGAGAAGAGATAAAATAAAAATTTCTACCTCTTAAAATTAAAAAATAGGGAACATTTTCAGTGGAGAAAACCAAATAAAAATGTCAGAGGTTATGAAGTTTAAAGTCACCTTAATTGTATCCCCACAGCATTTCTTATATCTGGGTCATATTTGTGCCAATACTTAGGTGGTTTTTTTTAGATGTGATTCTCAATTGTTTTTATGTAAAAATATTTGGAAGCATAAAATAGTGACCCTGTGGACCATCCATTACAGCTTTCCATAAAATCTGAAGTACTTTTTCCAGTCACAAAATAAGAGGTAGTATGTTACTATTTAATGACGTATGAAGAGACTTCAACAGGCAGTTTTAAGTGGAATTCTTCTGTGCTCATGCTGTTTCTACTGCTCTTCCCTAAAGTTTTCTTACTTAACTAAAAATATTTTTAAAAATCTCAGGAAGGCTTTTTTTTTTTCTATTTCATGACCCATTTCTTCCAGAATAGCACAGACAATTAAAAATGAATGGAGATTTGCAAAATATTATTGGGTATAAAAATGTAAGAAGCTTATGTCAGATTTGCAAACTTGGCCTCATTCATTTAGGCCATTAGGATGGTCATTGAGATCAGTTCCTGTGCTCTGTCAGGAAAGAAAATGAAAGGAGAGGGGGTGGGTGGGAGAGAGAGAGAGAGAGAGAGAGAGAGAGAGAGAGAGAGAGAGAGAGAGAGAGAGAGAATATTAATCGAGCTGCAATGTGAGTCTGATAACAATTAACAAGGTCTTCTAACCCCAGTTGGAATCTCTGGCTCCACAATACCAGGTATCAATGAATTCTCATGAACAAAGGTAAAGTATAAAGTGTGATCATTGATATTGATATAAAAGTTGATACTGTGAGGTGTCTTATTCAGAGCATCAGTTCAGCTAATCAGTGGTGTCATTAAGCTCTCTTCTGTTACAGATGACTTCGCTGAAATTGCCCTTCTTTTACTTAATCAAATTTAATTTGTGTTTTAATCACCGCAGCAGCTTTTTGGAGATGACACTTTCCTCTGTGTCCACATTCACTCTTCATATTGTAGAAAGACTAGGTCCATTTGTTTTTGAGATTCTGTCCTTTTCTGTGCCTGTTTTGATTGCATATCGGGCTTCCAGCTTCTTTTCCAATGTTAAATTAAGAAGCCTTAGCTCTCTTGACTGATAGGCACCATTTTGAGGGACATAATCTGATAGAATTGATTGGACTTTTCCTCCCCAAACCCTAGATCCATTTCTGTACTATGAAAAATATTTCCCTTTAAATTCTAAGACTGTGTTCAACAAAAGAAATTCAATTCTACCTTTAGGACAGGATTTACTGCACTTTCCACTTGTGAGAGTGGAGTTTTCCCCTTGGACAAAGGGAAAGGTAAATTAATGGGTTCAGAATAATGCCATTCTTAATATCTACTATAACTCCCCCTTTGTTAATTCTAAAAGTAAAATTGAAAGGGATATTTCAACCTGTGTGTAACTTGTCATAAGGTTGTTTCTTGTTATTTCTTATCATACACGTCAATATCGCTTCTGGACAAAAATTTGCTGAAATATAAAGATTGAACAATTTGTTAGTGACAGCAATGAATAAAGCAGAAAAAAAATTCATCCGAGTAGAGCTTACATTGGAGTCCAAACAAACAAAACTCCCCCTACATCTCGGCCCAAAAGGAGAGAATAACATGGTAGTTAAAAAATGTGTAAATTTCCAGGCAGCTGTAGCACAAGCCTTTAATCCCAGCACTCAGGAGGCAGAGCCAGGCCAATCTCTGAGTTCGAGGCCAGCCTGGTCTACAGAGCAAGATCCAGGACAGGCACCAAAACTACACAGGGAAACCTTGTCTTAAAAAAAATAAACAAAAAATAAAAATAAAAAAAGCATGTGAAGTTTATCTTTTAAAAGCCAACTAATTCCCTGCAAAATGTATCAGAGGTTGGTTTTGTTTAAGTCAATTACGGTCTGATTGATTTGGCTTCTCTGTCACTCTTGCCTTGGGGAGTTTTCTTTTCATCGTTGATACTCTTCATTTCCAGACTCTTCTACTTAGTTGTGTCCAAAGTGACCACTATGTTAAACATTTTATCTGTTGTTGCTGTTCTTAAATTAGTTTCTTTTCTTCACCAGATTTTGGGTAAATCTCATTTTAGTGATAAGTGAATTATTTCAAGAAATGGGAAACATTCTGTAAAAGAACCTGAAGTTCTGTTTAAAACTTCAAATTACTTCCTATTACTTTTAAACTTTTACTTTCTCTGGATTATCACATTTTAATGTACATACTAATTTAAATTGCCTCATCTTTTTCTTTTCTTGCCCACTATTAAAGGTAGTGATAAATATTATTTTCTATTTCATCTGAATTGACATTACAGATTCATCCCATTTATTTGTCCACACTTTTTCTTTCTTTCTTTCTTTCTTTCTTTCTTTCTTTCTTTCTTTCTTTCTTTCTTTTTTTTTTTGGTTTTTTGAGAAAGGGTTTCTCTGTGTAGCATTGCGCCTTTCCTGGCTCTCGCTCTGTAGACCAGACTGGCCTCTAACTCACAAAAATCTGCCTGCTTCTGCCTCCCGAGTGCTGGGATTAAAGGCGTGCACCACCACCACCCAGGGAGTCCACAGTTTTTCATACACATCAAATCAGAATAATATCACAATAGAAAAGTACAATGTAGAAACAAATCCATTAAGATAGGCATGGAAAACCAAGGATTCAATAATAATTTTGCATAGATTGTTGGCTTCAACTTACTGCATGTACCATGGAAGTAATGTGGAATGATGGTAATGAATCCAAACAAATACATAAATAATAAATAAATAATAAATAAACTTACCACATGTCCTATTAAGATTGAACTCAGTAAGAGGAAAGACTATATATATTAATATTGTTTACTTTTAAATCAAAGCATATTATGTATTACCTGTTACACTCTAGCCTTGCATTTGTCTTTTTATAAATCAAGAAATAATAAAATAAGAGCCTGAATACTGTCAGATGTATGGTATTTAAAATACCATTTCTTGGTGAGTTGAAGAAAAATTGTAAGTTGTAATTTACAGTTCTTTTCTCAAAAAGAACAATCAAACTAATTTCATTCTATAAACTGTAATGTAGCTTCTGGATTGAAGGAATTTTGAAGGGTAGTGCTGTAACTAGAGTTTTCCTGCCTGGCCCACAGTCAGGACAAATCTCTCTCACCTGCCAGTCCCACAGCCACTCAGACCCAACGAAATAAACACAGAGACTTATATTGCTTACAAACTGTATGGCCATAACAGGCTTCTTGCTAACTGTTCTTACAGCTTAAATTAATTCATTTCTGTAAATCTATACCTTGCCATGTGGCTCATGGCTTACCGGCATCTTCCCATGCTGTTGCATACCGGCATCTTCCCATGCTGTTTGGCATCGTGGCGGCTGGCAGTGTCTCTCTCAGCCTTCCACTTCCCAGCTTTATTCTCCTTGTCCCGCCTATACTTCCTCCTTTCTGACTACTGGCCAATCAGTGTTTTATTTACCAACCAATCAGAGCAACACATTTGCCATACAGAACATCCCACAGCACAGTGCAACAGTAAAGAACAAATAGAGGTGTGTCTTCTAGTCCTCCAAACAAGTAGAGACTACCAGGAGACTGATCTTTGTCCTGGAATGTAGTGTCAACAAAGTCTCCAACATGGATTTTTGCACATCTCTTGATAATCTCTTTTATGAATGTTTCTGAAATAAGAAAACAATAAATAAATATATTTTATTGTGCCCCTTTATAAAAGCATTTGGTATAATTGAAAGTTTCTGTGTATTAGAAAGTTTTGGTCTGGAAAGCAAAATATGCATTGCCGAAGGACACAGAAAGGCATGATGAGTACTATTTTTGAAAACAGTGTTCACAATTCCAGAGAGGCTGTCTTCCTTCGATTGAACACTTCAGGTGCCACGGCAAAGCTTTATTTTGTTCTTCACTTTACCTGGAGAGGTTTGGACTGCAGGAGAGAGGAACAATATGTCCCAAACACTATTTAAATAACAAAGTGAATACAGATAGAAAGTACAGCCTTTCTCATCCCAACATGAAGAATTCACAAAGGCTTTGTGTCTTGCTTTTGTTAGAAAAACACCCATCCCAGCAGTATCAATCTAAAGAGTTCTACACCAGCGCATGGCTCTTGTTCTGTCTGTGGAAAGAAAGACTCAAAACAAAAAAAAGTCATAGGAATCAAATGGCTTGCTTCTGCAAATATGATCCTGCTGCAGGCTAGAGAACTAAGATAATGCTGACATCCATGCTGAAAGCCCAGTAAGCAAAGACTTCTACCAAGGTGATTCATGGTGGCTGAGAGTGGTGTGTGGTTGTCCTCATTCAGTCATACAACTGACCTTGTGGTCTCATTTTTTTCTAAAATCTTTCCAAGGGTATTTGAAAAGGCATATGTAATGGTATCATTGGCTGCATTGAACTTCTTTAGTTTAAAGATGAATGGGGATGTTTTACAAATATTTAGAATATGTATCTGGAGAGAGCTCAGTGTTTTAGAGTAGTTTTGATTCTCTTACAGAGGACCTGGATTCAATTCTCAGCACCCACATGGTGGCTCACAAACACCTCTAATTTAAATTCCAAATATTCTGAAACCCTCTTGACGTCTGCATGCACCAGGTACGCCCGTGGTACACGCCTCTCCACAAAACCCACAGGCATATACACACAGAGAGATATATTTACATGCATATACAGATAGGCTAAACATGCATACACATAAAATAAAAGGAATAAACAAAAGTACCCAGAACCCTCGCACTCTGAGGAAAGGACATTATTTTCTGAAGGTTAGTCATTTCTCACTCATTTTGGACCATGTCAGCTGGACTGGTAGAAGGTATACTTCTGCATCTTCTTCCACATGATACCAGTGCTGAGCATAGAAGCCAAGTATTGTATGCCTAGTGGTAATTCTACAGTAGAGAGGGAGGCGGCCAATGAGAGAACGGAGGAAGGAAACTTGTATAGAAGAAGCACACTGTTGTTTCATTCACAAATCAGGTCCTGCTGATAAGTTTTCTTCAGACATACACTTAATACTTTGCTTCCCCATCTCCTTTTTCAGTGCATGCATTTCTCTATTGTTTGAAGTTTGAGAATTAAGACAACTCAAATATTTTCCAAATATCACTGTAAGAGTATGTGGAATGTGAAATTCATCCCATGTTGTGCATGAATTGTTATATCCACTTTGGGGAGGCAGAATCCTAGGGCTTACCTGCCAGCTAGCCTAGCCTAATTGGCAAGCTGCAGACAGGCTGAAAACACTATCTAAACAAAGAGCCAAAAGGTAGCTGGTAGTTGAGGACACATTCAAAGTTGTCCTCTGGCTTCAACATTCATTTGCTGCCCATATGCACACACATACACAAGCACATGAACTTGCACACACTTAAAAGTACACACACCACACACATATGCATATGTACACACATATAAACACACACACACACACACACACACACACACACACACACACACACAGACACACACACACACCATGCTTGGAAAAGACATTCAAGAGTCAGGGAAATATGACCAAGCTAATAATACTAAAGGGAACAATTTAATTTTCTATATCACATTTCTATTTAAAATAGTACTAAAGGATTATTTTTGTCATTCTTTTATCATAACTAAGATTTATAATAATCATTAGTGACAAATGAAAATGTAATACTTTTAGAAAGATAAATATTATGAAGAAAATAAAAATGGAAGCCACATGGGAGCACTTTGGACATACAGGCTGATATAAAACATATCTTATAATATTTATCTCCACTTGTAACACATAGTGAATGATGACTTTGGATGGAAATGTAGATTTAACAACTCTTCTGCTGGCTTCAGCTTCACAGCAAATCTGGTGCTCTCAGCTCCTGCTAATGTATTCACTAGTCACCGCAGTGCCCAAATTCCTCAGTTTTTAAACTCAGGATTTACATAGAAGGCATGGAGGAAATGTGTAATACAAATAAGTCACACATATGATTTCAAAATAATTAGATTATTATGATTTTGAAAATAATTATAAACTGTTTTTATTATAATATCTGATCCATTTATTGAAATTTTTCACTAATTAGCTAATTTGAGCTCTATATTTATGGATCATTTAACTTTTCATGAATCAAATGTTTTACTTTTGAGTGAGATACTTATAATATTTCATTTCTTAAGTCTGCTGGTGGTGGGCAACATAACTTTAGTCTGTATACAAGGAATTGTATATAAGGAAATATGTATAGGAAACACCCAGAAAGAGCCTGACTTGGTTTTAGACAGAGTAGCTAACAAGGCTTTGAATTGTTTTTCTTTGTTAGTGGACTAATAATACTTGATCTGGACCTAGAGTAACTATTTTACTCTGCAAAGCTGTATACTTCTGTGTGAGATTAAGGTGGAATTAAGTTTTTCTTTTAAGCTATTCTTTGAACATCTCTGTGATGAATGCATATGTGTTTGCTCAACTACAACAACTGCTACTTCCTAAAGAATAGCTATACCTTCATCTATTTTTTAAAACCAATTTTCAAGTTTTTTTTATCTATAAAAATAAATGACTGGTGGCCCTTGAATGTTATATTCCTAAATTTTACCTCATTTGTACTTTGAATGATTTTTTCTAGAAAATAATTTTTATATTGAAAATAAATTCTTCTGTCATACAGTAAATCCCAACCACAGTTTTTTCCTCTCTACATCACTTCCAGATCCCTTCACCTCCCTTCTTTCCCTGATCTAGTCCCTATGTGTCTCTTATCAGAAAAGAACAGCCCTTCAAGAGGCAACAGCCAATAGGACAAAATTATACAAGAAGGGAAGACAAGAGCCCTCACACTGAAATAAGAGAAGGTAATGTGACAGGAGGAAAAGAGTCCCAAGTGCAGGCAAGCGATCCCATTCCCACAGTTAGGAGTGCAACAAAAACTCCAAGCTAACTACCACAACTTCTACTCAGAGGACCTGGTGTAGATGCTTTCAGGCCCTTCTCCTGCCACTTCTCTCTCCGTGAGTCCATATGCACTCTGTTTATTTGATTCAGGGAGTGGTGTTCTCCTGGTGTCCTCCATCCACTCTGCCTTTTAGAGTCCTTCCTTCCCTTCTTCCTTGTGATTCCCTGAGCTCCCATGAGAGAGACCCTATGGAGACTACTGATTTAGACTCTCTTGCTGCATGCTTCATAACATCTGGCAATGGGTCTCTGTTCTTCTCCCATCTGCTTCTGGAGGTGCCACTCCTATGATGACTGGACAAGGAACTGATCTATGAGTATAGCAGAATATCATTAAGAATCACTTCATTGATTTTTTTAACCAGTAATGATTGGGTCTACCTTAGGTAACTCGTGTCCAGTCTCTGGTTCCTGGCCATCCAAGGAGTACTGAGCATGGGCTCTCTCTCATGCAGTAGGCCTCAAGTTAAATCAGACATTGGTTGGCCCCTCCCACAAGTTTTGTGCCATCATTGTGCCAGTACATCTTTCAGGTAGGATAGATTTTTGGTCAAAGGTTTTTTGGTTAGGTTATTGTTCACATTTCTCTTTAGGTAACATGCAGCATATTTTCCTATACCGAACAGATTAGAACATAGGAGTCAAGGCTTCATGAAGCCACCAGCTCAACCTCTCCATGTTCAATGAGCTTTGCAGATGTTCTTGGCCATGCTCTTGGTTTACAGACAGCAGCTCTCTGTCCTAGCATCAGCCTAGGTTATTTGGGGGGTTATCTATACAACCGCCTTGGCCACCAACTCAATCAAATGCAATCCAGTC
The DNA here is from genome assembly GCF_949786415.1 of Peromyscus eremicus. Classification (NCBI taxonomy): domain Eukaryota; kingdom Metazoa; phylum Chordata; class Mammalia; order Rodentia; family Cricetidae; genus Peromyscus; species Peromyscus eremicus. The sequence goes on from NC_081425.1 coordinate 15,496,693, forward strand.
CTACCACTGGAAACCTTGATTGGCTACAATAGATAGCCTGTTGAGACTGGGTGTGGTGATATTTTAATTGTGCTGAAATGTTATTTTATTTTTATGTTAATAAATAAAGTTTGCCTGGAGATCATAGGTCATATAGCAATAAACACGAGTCAGGTGGTAGTAGCACATTCCCTTAATCCGATCACATATCAGGCAGAGTCTTTGTGTGATCAAGGACACAGACAAGCATGGTGACACGTGCCTTTAATCCTAGTACCAACCATAGAGACCTGGAGGTCTGTATAGACATGCAGTGATGAGGAAGTCATGTGGCTGGTTTTAGAGCCAATGAAAAAGCAGAACAGAAAGGCAATAAAAGCACAGGTTACACGGAAGAAGCTCTCTCTGGGGAAGCAACAGCGACGAGGTGGTAAAAATCTGTAGCCCTCCTGTATACAATTGACAAATGGACTGAGAAAGAAATCAGGAAAATCACAACTTTTAAAATAGCCTCAAACAATATAAAATAACTTGGGGGGGGGGAGGGGACTCTAGCCAAGTAAGTGAAACACTTGTCTGACAAAAGCTTTGTTGATTTGAAGAAGGAAATTGAAGAAAATGTCAGAAGACAGAAAGATGCCCCATGCTCTGGTTTGGTAGGATTAACATAGCATAAAAATGGCCATCCTACCAAAAGCAATTTACAGATCAATGCAATCCCCATTAAAACCCAAACACAATGCTTAGTAGACCTTGAAATGACAATTTTCAGCTTCATATGCAAAACAAAAACAAAAACAAAAACAAAAACCCCAAGATAGATAAAACAATTCTGAACAGTAAAAGAATTGCTGAAAATATTACTCTGCTTGATTTCAAGTTGTACTACTGAGCTATAGTAATAAAAAAAAACATGGTTCTAGAAAATAATTTGAATTTTTAAATGGAATGGTTTTTATTCAGTTTCATTAGAATTTCAAAGTCTTTACTACAAAAAATAGAGAATATTTATTATCTATTTTACACAAGTTTATTATTTTCAAATAAATTATATTTTCAATAAATTTTTAAAAACATGAAAGAAAGAAAATCAGTTATTTACACCACAAATTTTTATCCATAATACCAGAACATAATTTCGGCTAAGGATGTTATATTATTTTAATCCTATGTATACACTATATGAGCTTAACCAATTGTATATTTTTATTCCTCTTTCTCAATAATAAAATGATTATATACAATGTATTCCAATTCTAAGTAAGAAAAGTTGGACATTATATTAGCAATTTGTGTCTCACATCATTTCATATAAATATGACATGTATTAATTTATGTAATATAAGGCACGTAGGTTTACTCACAACTTTTCTTTTTGGTTTTGTCATAGAATGAAACTACCTATATAGAATTTTAGGGCATTAGATTGAAGGCATCTTCATGTAAATATGTTTATGTATGGAATTCATAAATCAAAATCTTTTTATTAGCTTAGTTTGACTATTGTGCTCAGTTTAGATTTGAGTAAGCATAATCATCCACTCAAGAAAACCCTGTAACTATTGGGAAGAAAATCTCAATGAAGAATGTGGGCTTTGACTTATATTATGTGCATGCATGTGGTGGATGGTCTGAAGTGAGCTAGTTGGTGTGGCAAATAAGTAAGCATGCATTCAATTCTTTTAGAATCTGATTCAGATATCATGTGAATAGCTGCTTTAAATTCCTATTGCCTTGACTTTCCTTTGTTGTTGGGTTATCATCTTGTAAACCATGAAAATATGTCACTGTTTTATTCTGAATGGCTTAATAAAAATCTGAGTGGCCAAGAGCTAGGTGGGAAAGGATAGGTGGGAGTCTGGGAAGATGGAGGAACTCAGGAGATGAATCTAGGTGCCTGGGAGAAGCCAGTAACACAAGGAAGGACTTGGACATAGAGAGGGGAGGAGAGGTAAAGAGCCACATGGCAGAATATAAATTAATAGAAACAGATTAATTTAAGATATAAGACCTAGAGGGACATGTCTAAGCTAAGGCTAATCTTTCATAATTAATAAGTCTCTGTGTCACTATTAGGGAGTCCCAAAGGAAAGTCAAACCAAATCCCTGCCTCATATGATGCACTGTAACTTGGATTTGAAAGCTAAAATAAATCCTTTATCTCTATGTTTTCTCTGGGATTTTTTTTTTATCGCAGCAACAGAAACTAAAACAGGCATTTAAAGTTTTTGATATTTGTAGCTACTTATCTACATCTATCTATTGTTTTATCTATCTGTGGAGTGAAGGGGAAGTATGGAGGGGAAGAGAAACACACACAAAGAAAGAAACACATACACTAAGAGAATGATTAGACAGATAGATAGATGATAGATAGGTAGATAATAGATAGATGGATAGATAGATAGATAGATAGATAGATAGATAGATAGATAGATAGATAGATATAGGTAGATGGATAGATAATTATGGAAATGCATTGTCAAAAATTTTCCAATTCCTTTGAACGGTTAATCTACCCATTTATTAAGCCATTGAAGACTTGAATTCTTCACTCTTACTTAACATACTTCTAACTCATTTTCATGTCTAAAAGGAAGAAATAGTCAAATTACAGTGGGAGTATAAATGAGGACTAAACAGGACGTCATCAGCATTTTCAGTGGCCACAAGATGTTACTTTTAATGAACTAGAAATGATTTTCATTCTATATACAGTATTCAAATAAGAACAGGCATGTACATATGTTGCTATATTTACTTGTCCATTGTATCGTTCTCTAACATTCTTTTGAAGCATCATGGAAATCTGTGAATTGTCTTTTATTGCAAGTTCAGTGGTATGTCACAAACATAACAGATCATCTGCTTGAGCCTGCACCCTTGATGCTGATGCAGGAAATAGAGAAAGTTCAATGCCAGTTTTTTCACCAGTCAGCTTACTAAGCTGCATATGTCTAACTTGTACTGCTCCAACGGCTCCAAATGTTCAAGCTGTAAAGCCTAAAGGCAGAAATCATTTCCATGAGATGCTGCATGGCACAGTGTGCATACACAGCACATAGCAATTAGCATCAGAATTTCCTGAAATGAAAACCAATGTGGCTTTTGGACACCACATATAAACAGATATATCCAAGTGCCTTTTATGTGTTCATCAATATGCACCTTTTCCCCCATTCATTTTCTCTTAAAGAAAAGCTATTGAAAGGATATTTCATTGTCTCATGAACATTCTGGTAAAACACAAGAAATGGTTATAAGATCTTTATTTTTCAGGTAGCCTCAAAGTAAATTATTATGTTTTTTTCTGCATATTGTTTCTGTGTAAAAGAGAGATGACCCACAGATTACTGGCTGATTAGGTTATCATTCATAACATATTATGTGTCGATCCAACGTATTTGGGAGATAGCCAATTATGACATATTTCCAAGCCTAGGAAATATGACAAAATTATATTCATGCAAATCTGAGGAAAATATGCTTCAGTCTAATGCAACATGTGCTCCATCAAGACCATTATTTTTGGTGTAGTATTTCAATTAGTTGATTTAAAAAGCAAGTGAAAGTGAGTACAAATCTCTTCTTAGAAAGGACTTTTAGGAATATTTTTTCTAGGGACATTATTGTTCTCTATTGAAAAGGACTGAAGTCCAGTGTCTAGATGAAGAAGGACAGGAGGTTGTCGTTACTTACAAAGGAAATGGAAACTAAAAGCCTAGTCACCATTATGTTGCTTTGACTTCACTTACAGGTTGCAAAGTTGCCTCTCCTCATTCACGCTGACACTGACCTTCCAGCAAGACACAATATGAAGGCATTCACAGATAGTTTTCTTTTCCTACATGAGTCATCTGGAAATTAGGACATCCTGATGTTTAAAAATACCTAACAAATGTTAATCCCTCTACTTCAGTGCCTGTGTAGTAGATACTTAGGAGACTGAGCTAATAAATTTTAAAAGTCCACATCTTACTTCTCGTTAAAATAATCACTATGTCAACACTCAGTTTTTATCCTAATTCTTGATATTTTGAAGTTAACTAAATTTATAGATACTGTAAAATTTTAACCATTTGAACATATTTGAATTTTTAAAATATGTACATATATATTTTCTAAATCTTTTCTCCTTTTAATTATTGAAAATAGATTCTTTCTTTCTTTATTTATTTATTTTTTTTTTGGTTTTTTCGAGACAGAGTTTCTCTGTGTAGCTTTGCGTGGTAGCCCAGGCTGGCCTCGAACTCACAGAGATCCGCCTGGCTCTGCCTCCCGAGTGCTGGAATTAAAGGCGTGCGCCACCACCGCCCGGCGAAAATAGATTCTTATCTCAGGCAATATACAGCCTCCACTCTCCCCTACAACCAGTCCCTTTCCTTTCCCACTTCAGAAAAGGGCAGGCCTCCAAGAGACAACAACCAAACAGTACAATAGAAGATATATAAGACAAGGCAAAAGCTCTCATACTGAGGCTGGACAAGGCAATCTAATAAGAGGGAAAGAGTCTCAAGAGTATGCAGAAGAGGCAGAGATACACCTGCTCTCACTGTTGGGAGTCCTATAAAGACACCAAGCTACCAACCATAACATATAAGCAGAGGACTTTATATCGGTTTTCTTAGAAAAATGATATGATTATAAGCGAATTCATGAGAAAATCCAAGAGGATCTTAAAATAAGGATCATAATTTATATCCTAAATTTTTATTTCTGTAATATATTCTCACTAAATGTTGAATAACAAGTTATTAATACATATAAATCTATTCTTCAGACTTCTGTCTTTTTGAAACTGAATCATGCGTCTATTTTAATTGACCACATTTAATAACATAGATTAATACTACATGAGTAGAACATATGCTTTCCACTTGAGAAAAATGTATCTGTTTAGTTATATACCCCTTTTTTATTTTTGGAAAAAATATTTTTAACTTTTAAAAATATTCCATCAATTTAAAATATATTATAATTTATTATTGCTATTTATAAGTATATATTATTATAATTTATCCTTCTATGCATATGATATAACTCTTCAGTCATTAAAGATCAGTGTAGACTTCATAAGTTATGTTTGCCTGGGACCAAACAGGTGGCTCAGCATGTAGTTGCAAGGGCTTTTTGTCTGAAGGACCCAGGTTCAATACCCAGTACCCACATGACACCGAACAAGTATTTAAGGTCTTCAGATCCAACCATTTGTTCATTAATCACTGCCGTGCTTTAATAATTGTTTTTGTTGGTGGAGGACCTGAAGCTGGTAGAGATAATTAGCTCACGTATGTTTAGCACAGTCTTGCTCAAAGTGACCTGTCATATTTTGTGAATCAGCTGTTTTTGATTCAGTGTCATCTTGTGGTTTGTGTTTTTCTGATGTCTGAGTCATTCATTAATTGATATTGTGATGATATCAATGAATAATCTGTTATCCTACAGCCGCATGGCTAATTCCTCACGGTCTCTTTGTCGTCCTCTGTAGATTGATTGCATGGAAGCATCATCTGTAACTCTAGACATGTATTGTTACATCGGTCTACCTTACCAACCTTTACTTTTGAGATAAATACCTTTCAACTCATTTCACTGCAAGGCAGAGTTAGAGCGCTTTTCTTGAGGCTCACAGGCTTTCCACATGTAATAATCTGAGAAGATTTCTGGGAAGTAAGGCCAGTGTCTATTAGTCTTGGAGTCAGAGTAGTCAGTCTCTTATTCTGTAACCTCCTGTTCCCATTCTGTTAATCCCATGGGTAATTGAATAGAATTGTGGGTAACTGGTGTGGAAGGTCCTTCTATTATGAGCAGCATTTGAAATGTCTTTGGCGTATGTTCTTCATAGAGATGCAACTACATCAAGGCATTCAACATTTGCTGCCTATTTTCTTTTGTCAAAATGAAATTCTATATTTGCTTGATTCTCTAACCTTGTAAGGACTCCCTGGAGTTGTTCTTTGGTGTAAATTCTGTTAGTGTAACAAAACATTATCTTACAATGAAAAATGATGTTATTCATACATTTATTGTAATGATCTTCTGGCCAGTGCAAGGCCACAGGAGTCATAGCTCACTTGGCTGCTCTCTGTTTACGTTCTTGATATTGGCAGCCCTGGCAGCCCTGGATTGGAATAATGGTAGGTAGCATCTGGATTCTGGCCTTGATGCTCATGGATGTGCTGATGGTGTGTGTATCTAACAGCTGTGGCTGTTATGAAGTGGTGACAGCTAAGTCAATGGCAGCTGTTGGGAAACTCAGGGTCTCTAGGACACTTTTCATTCCTGTTTTTTTTAAATATATTTTCACATTCCCACAAACTTATGTTATTCTACTACTCACTGAATCTTATAAATGACTTGAACAGTACACTACAAACATATTGTTTAGTATACACACGTTAACTGGTGATGAACACACAAGAAATGTGATATAATGTTTGGTATGGCCATATGAAACTTACTGAAAGACAACTGTTCACATGGATATGATTAACATCATGGGGCCACTCCTAACACCTGAGGTGAAGTTACAGAAAAAGCAACGTAACTACTAAATTATTTTGTTAGAGGAGAAATAGAGAAATGGACTTATAATTAAATGTACCAGGTCTTACATTTCTTCTGATTGAAAATTTCTCTCTGCATGGATATTTTTGTGTTAATATCATAGATTATTTTACTTGTCTAATATATTTACATATATTCTTGATAATACATTGAAAATATATGACTGTGTGTTTTATATCTACCAATTTTCTATGCTAAAAAATACACATATTTTGAAATTGACAAAGCCTCCATAAAAGACAGAATCTGCATACAAACACAGAAGAACACAGACACAAAAGAAACCAATGCTCAAGGATGGTTTAAATAATGCATACTATATATGCCTTAAAAATATTAATGGCGTTGTAAAACTACGGCAGTGCTTAAAGTTGAAATATAGAAAAATGATACATTTAAAATTTCATGTCAGAAATGACAAGAGAACATATTATCAATCTATGATACTTTAGAAAATCTGACAATTTTCTATTTGAAGTGAATAACCCAATATCATTTGCATTAATGTGGATGGGTCTCCTAATCCAGATAGCCAGACTACTTTGTATTTTTCTGCTGTGTACAATACTCAGTTTGAAATCCATGTCTGGTCTTTTCACACTACTGTCTTTGTTGGAGTCTCTGATGCTGTGGCTCCCACTCAATATTCACCAGGGCAAACTGTTTTAACAAAGCCAGAGAAATCTTGCTAGCTGACTTACAGCTACTGAATCAAACCAGTAAGTAGGATAAAACTGCAAAAGACAAAGAAATGTCAAGACCTGTCCACGCACGCAAATCAGATTCATTTAAATATTTTAATTTAGTCAGATATTTTGTATTCTTTGTCGTTATTCTAAATGTCTAATTATCTTGGAATTATGTTTGTATCAGATTATATTATGGATAAAAAATCTCATAAGGTATTTAGTATTTTTTGGCGGGAATTGAATTTAAGTATATAATAGTTTTAGAAAATGCTAGTAATGTATTTAAGGAAATTTTCACATATGCAAATACTACCAGCAGAAACTATCTGCATGCCTAATGTCCTACCTAATTTATAAAAATGAGTTCTGTGAAAGTTTAAGTAAATAATATATGAGTTTGAAAGAACTGCCTAAGAGTCAAGAAAATTTTATGGTATTCAGGACATGCAATGATTATTTTTCATGTATTTAGAGAAAACAGGCATAAAGCTCGGCAGTATTTTAATATGGAGGAGATAAGTAATTGTCTTTGAATTGGCAAGTTCCAAAACTGCCTTTAGGATTGGAATCTAAAACCAGAAATGGACGACGTAGATTTCTGCAGGTAGCTGCTTTAGTTCCAAGGATCACGGCCAATTAGACTCTTGAGAAAATCAGTACAGGGAAAATGTCACCTCAAACAGGACTCTGCTCACAATAAAATGCCGGGCGGTGGTGGCACACGCCTTTAATCCCAGCACTCGGGAGGCAGAGCCAGGCGGATCTCTGTGAGTTCGAGGCCAGCCTGGATTACCAAGTGAGTTCCAGGAAAGGCGCAAAGCTACACAGAGAAACCCTGTCTCGAAAAAACAAAAACAAAACAAAAAAAAAATGCAGATGAAAAGTAGTTTCCTATTTGTAGCATTCCCTTTAATTTGGCATGAAACTCTGTATTTACTTAATAAATCAAATATGATTTTGCTTAGATAACATCTATACATTTTTGCTTTTACATGTACAGTAACACAACTAGTTTTTTAAAAAATATTTTCCCCAAAGCTGGACTTCTCCTTTAAATTAACGAAAAATTCCCTTCTATGCTGAGAAATGCTTACTACATTATTATTTGAAAAGTATTTCTGTTTTTACTGACATATTTATTTTATAGATATATGCATTCAACAAAGATGTGTATTTCATGTTAATCTATGTGCTTTGACTATTTCCCCCTTTGCCTTCCTTTTTTTCTAACCTTTTCCCATCTTCATTATTCACATTTATTCCGTAGACTTTCTTCCAACTTTCTGTCCTATGTTATGTGTTATCAAAAAATTTAGGAGGAAAACATATTTGTCCTTCAAATTCAATCTTATTGTCCAACTACATTTTCTAACCAACATTTGCTGCTGTTTGTATTCTAGATTTCCCTACTATAACGGATATGCAGTGAGATCTGACTCCAGGTATTTGAAGAGATGCTATGCTTTCCCTCTCCCGCAAACACACTTAGATTTATGTATATGGTGCTGTAGAGATGACTCAGTAGTTAAAGGCATATGAGACTCTTCTAGAGGACCAGAGTTGTATTTCAATACCCATATGGTTCAGCCCACAATTGGATGTAAGGCCAGCTCCTGTGGATTCAAAACCCTCTTCCATTAATTAATCATAGGTACATTTGGGACTGTGACATACAATCACCACCATGTGTGTATTCACACATAAATAAATACAGAATAATCCCTAAAATATTTTTAAATTATGTATACACAGTGTACTCTTTTTATAATTTTGAATTAGTTCCTAAAGAATTTCATACAATAGGGTTTGATCATATTCACATCCACTCCATTTCCTCTGAGATCCATCACCTTCCCTACACAATAAACTTTATATCCCTTTTGTTTCTTTTTGAAACCCACCAAATACAATTGGAACTATCCATATATTCTTCGATGAGTGGACTACCACAAGAGCATCCTCAACTTACTGTGGATACACTCTTTAAAGAAGTTGGGCTCTCCCTCTACATGCAGCTACCAATTGTCAATAGCTTTTTGGCTAAGAATGGAACATCATGCCTATCTCCCTCTCTATACTGAAACTTCATCTGTCTTGAGCTTGTGCAGGACATGTACACACCATCAAAACTGCTATGAGTCCATACATGCAGATGCCTACTCTGTTTGGAATACAGTATTTCCTTGTAGTTACCCAATGCACTATTTCCTTGTAGTTACTCATTTTATAGCCCCTCGTATTCAATGATCTGTGATCCTGGGGAAGAGAGTTTGCAATAAAAATTTATCATTTAGGGTTGAACCTTTTTCAGTCTCTTATTCTCTGAAATCTGAACAGTTTGGGGTTTCTTTGTTAATCACAATCTACTATGAAATGGATTTATGTGATGAATGTTGAGAGAGGCACTAGTCTATAAGTATAATTATAAGTTAGTTTTTAAGAGTTTAAGAGTTCATTTAATACTATGTTTGTTTAATGGGAAAATAGTATATTCTCCTCTAGATCATATGACCTATGGCCACAGGCCTTTGGCCCTACAATAGATATAGATATAGATATGTACATATACATATACATACATACATACATATGCATGTATATACATATACATATGTATGTGTGTGTATGTGTGTGTGTGCGTGTGTGTGTGTGTGTGTGTGTGTGTGTTTATTTTCTTGTGGAATGGGATTTAAATCTAGTAAGATGGTGGTTGCTTTCTCCCATGTCATTGTTGCCAGTATTTCATCAGTGTGAATGTCTAGCTAGAGCAGTTATTATTGTAGATATAAGATTTACTTCAACATGAAAGTTAGCCAATAGGAATGAAGCTTCCAAATAAGTACCAGCTTAATTTCCCTGTGTACTATGGCTCAAGGAAATGGTGTACATGGCCATTAGTTCTCTTATTATCAAGTGTTAGAGGATAACCAAGAGCCCTGACAACATCCTATAAGTGTATGTCATTCTACTGACCCATCATTGACCAACAACCCCAAAAGGGGTATTCTGTTCCTGACATGGATTTATTATTTCTTACATTGTGATATAAACTGGAGGCATTGATCCTTTCTAATAGAGGATATATTAGCAGATGTGTGTGTGTGTGTGTGTGTGTGTGTGTGTGTGTGTGTGAGTGCATGTGTTTTAAAGTAGCTTTTACAGTAGGTTTGCATATAACTGATTGCACATATTTTTAGTTTCATTTATCCCTCTCCATGCTTTCTATTCTACACTGCTTTCCACTACACAACTCAACTTATCTTTCTTTCTTTTTTATTTAAAACAAAACTTTTTTCTTTGTGGATTTCAAATCATGCACCCCAATCCCACACATCTCCCCATCACCTTGCATCTGCCCTCTGCCTTTTCAAACCCTTTCCAAAGAAAATAAAATGGAAAAGAAAAGCCAAAACAAAACAAAAAGAAGAAAACAAACAAACAAAAATCTCACCTGGAAGCTGTACATTTCAGTTTTCGTTTTAGCATTTTACATACTGCATTTTGTCTCTGTTGTCTTGATTGTTCCTATTTCCAAAATCTCCTATTTTTTCCCCTGTTGTTATTCAAACTGAAACACAAATATCTGCATATTCAAATTTAACCTGCACAAATTAGAGAAAACACTGGTTTTCTATCAGGAACTGAGTTACCTTACTCAGAATAATTATTTCCAGCTCCATGCCTGCAAATTTAACTTTTCTTTACATATGAATGATGCTCTATTTTGTAAATATTCACATTTTCTTTACTCATTCGTTAGTTGATAGACATCTAGGGTGTATCTATTTTCCCTCTTTTCTTAGTAAGGTAGCAATAAACATGAATTAGAAAAAAAATGCATATATAATAGGAAAGAGGGTCAATTGTGTATACGTCCAGGAGAAGAACCGGCAAATCATGCAGTATATCTGCTCTTGTGTTTTGAAGAACCTCACACTGATTTACATAATGCCTTTTCAGTTTTCATATCACCATAAGTGAATGCATGTTCCCTTACATTGGCAGTTTCTGGGAGTCCTGGGTTCTGTACACCTCAGTGGAGCACCTGCTGTGGGCCAGGGCCCATAGTGTTCTGTCCCCATAGAGCCCCAACGGGGCCCCATTTTGTAGATACAGACACAAAGTTTCCGATCATCAAAGGTCTCCTCATCTACAGGTTGGAGGTGCCACTAAACTTTGAGCCTATCTGATCCAGAACTCACTCCCAGCGCTACTCATGAATTTGTCATCATTATTTTTTAAACTAAACATTTTTATTGGAGAAGGATAAAATCTAAAATTGATTTTAATTTTGTTTATTTGATGGTTAATGATGGTGAACATTAAAAAAAATGTTTCTCAGAAACATTTATTTTTCATTTTTTGAGAACTTTCTGTTCAGTTCCATGCCCATCATTTTAATTTGGGTTATTTGTTTTCTTTATGTTTAGTTTATTGTGGTATTTATATTTTATAATTGCTAACTCTCTGGCAATAATATATAGTTGGTAATTTTTTCCTCTTCTGTATGCCAAGTATTCAATAGAATAACAGCATTATTTTAAATAAGAAACTTTTCAGTTTCCTTTTGTCTCATTTATTAAATATTGGTCTTAAATGTCAAAACCTTCATGGATTTTCACATAACTGAAAAGTTAATTCTAAATTTCAAATGGTAATTCAAAGATCCAGGATAGCCCAAATCATCCTGAACCATAAACATAAAAACTACTGGAGGTATCACCATCACAGAATTCAAGTCATACTCTAAAGCTAGAGCAATAAAACAGCATGCTATCGGTATGAAAACAAACACACTCATTGTGCCAAGAACATTGAGGACCTAAATATAAGCCTGCACTCTTAGAACAACCTGATTTTTTGATCAAAGGCAACAAAACACATAGAAAAAGACAATATTATCAAGACGCGGTGACAGTCTAACTATATGTAGAATAATGAGACTTCTTTCTTATATTTCAGGCTGTACAAAACTCAATCCCAGATGGATCAATGACCTCCAAATGAGACCCTGTAGTCTGAATCTGAAAAAGGGCAAAGTAGGAAATGTGCCTCAACTCATTTGCAAAACAAAGGATTTTTCCGAACAGAACCTAGATAGCATAGGCATTAAAAATAACATAGTATTTTTTTTTTAAAGATGCATACTACATGATCCCAAGTGACATTTTAGGAAAATAAAAACTGTGTAGACATTTTGCTGAAGTATATTGTTAGGACAGAAAAGTACGACGTGTGTAAAGCAAAATTTTAGGATAACCAATATTTTCTATATAATACCAGAGTGCAGATATGTTATTTTACATTTACCTAGAACCACAGGTTATATAGCATTTTAATATCAACGGTGGACTTCTGATGATTCTAGGTGAATCACTGTGAAGTTATACCTTTACCTGGTGAACAACTGACATTAAATAATGCTGGAGGAGGGAGACATGTTGTCTTTATGTACTTACTGGCAAACCCTTCATGCTCTAATGAGAGTTTCACACTCACATCCATGTCAATGGCCCTGGGTAAACTCAGTGTATCACATATAAGACCAAAGGACATGAACTTGGAAAAGGGACCTTAGGGAGAAGGGGTTGCTGATGGTATTGAAGAAAGATAAGAGAGGGTAGGTCACTGAGAGTAATCTCAATGTACACTGTATGTGTACAGAATTGTCAAAGAATAACTTTAATTAATAAGAAAGGAAATTGAAAAGAAAATATTTAAGAAAATAAAGGTTTAAATGATCTGCAAGACATATATTTTAATGTATTAAATGGTATGTTTAATTTCCAGGAAATAAAAATTAGGACTAAAATGTACTAAATTTAGTATATTAGCTATTCTTGTACTGTTTCCACATTAAAATTCAAATGTGCTATTGACTTTCTCTCTTGACTTACTTCTCAAGTAAATTCCATAATTTCCGATTCTATTACCATGCCAGAGTTCTCTTTTTACACTATGAATAAAGTTATCAGTGTAAAGACACTATGCTGCTTTGTACCGACTATCACAAATATTCATGATAAATTACAAAATAGGAATCATATTGAGTTTCAGAATAAAGAAGAATATTGCTTTTGTATTTACTAGTGGTTTTCTGTGGCTTATTTAATGTTAATTTTGTGGAAGAGGAAAAGTAAACTCATTTCAAAAGTGACAATTGAAGACAAAAGTTCTCAAATCATATGTAATTATTAGTATTAAATTAAGAAATAATGAAATATAGTTTTTATAATGATGTGGCTCAGAGTTTACATTCACAGAGATAGAGTATACATCTCAGATAGATAAGCATAGGTAAAGTAGACCTGAGAAGCATTGAATGTGGGATAACTAAATAAAGCTGTTATCTGAGCTGCCTTCCAGTTACTCACATGGACCTGTGGGCAGAGAGAGTGAACGTTAAAGCCATAACTTACCAATGTGGCATTTGAAGCCAGAAGTGCATTTTGATAAAAACAGCAGCTGTAGAGACACAGTCTCTTTAATTTTAAAGGAAATATTAGAAAACATGCTTTAAAAGCAAAATTTGGTGCTGGTCACAGGAAATTATTTCCTGAAAATAATGGCATAATAATGCAAAAAACTATGAATTTATTTAAATACAATTAATCTTTATTCTTACATACTTTATAGATATTTAAAGCAATCCCTCTAGACTTTTAGACTTAACTCCAAAAGTCATCATTCTGTTCTTTTTTTAAACTATATTGATTAATTCAATGTTTTTAAAAAATGAATCAACAAACATTGCATTTGCTTATATTAAACATGGAACTATAATTAATAATTCATAAATCAGTCACTACAGTGTTTAGATATTAGTCATGTATTTATCCTACATTATCAATCTTTTTTCTTTGACTGTAGTGAATATTCTCTTCACAAGACAATTTTTCTTACCTGATGCACAATATGTGAACGTGTGATGTCAGAACTATGCATTCTAAAATGAAACGGTGAAACACATTTGTGTTTAGAATTTTATTGTTTTAACTTTAGAACAATTTTTTTCTTTCAGATTTAAAATAGAAGTATTTCTAAGTTTTTATGCAGTGTGTCTTGAGCTCAGACAGTTCATTATGATTTTATTCAGGATATATATATATATATATATATATATATATATATATATATGTGCACACATGCATACATATATGTGTTAATCTACAAAAAAATCTAAGCATAAATTAATTACATTATTTGTCAAATAAATGTACTGCTTAAGTTTTATTGTTAGGTAATTGGGTAGTAATAGAAGGAACATAATAACATTTTACCATCCTGTTTTCATCCAGGGGGATTCTATTCAGTTCTCTGAACTTCAGTCCGTCAGCTTTCAGGTACACAGGAAAAGAGGAGGCCGTTTGTACTCTCTGCTGCTTCACCACTTGTATGTTGCTTTTGTCATTATAGTTTACACATTGGTGAATGTGATTTTCAAATCTTTTAGCATTCCCACAATGAGAACAATTTAAAATTATCCATAAGCTCTACCCGATTGTCTCATAGTCAGCTTTTTACTTGTCCCTTATGATTATCTACGAAGGCATTTACTTTATTTAGCGTAAGAAAGAGTTCCTTCAGCTTTTTGCTTTCCTAAGAGTAATATCTTAAATTGCCTGGATAGTTTAAGAATGTTTTTATAATTAATTTGATCTGCTTATAAACAGTTTATACGCATTGTGTAATTGTGTAGGGAATGTGGGATATTAAATATAATTTTTAATTATGAAAGACATTTACTTGCTTCTACTAATCAGTAAAAGAAAAGACAATATATTTTAAATCTATCAGGATAAAGTAATTTAGTCCAGCTTTTAGACTTTTTGATAACAGTTAAATTCTCAGTTAGTTCATCCTTACTCTTAATATCCTTATGTAAATAACTAAAGTAGTTTCCTTCAATTCTTTTTTGTGTTAACTACTTACAGATTGAATGGTATAGAACCCTTACCCCTACCCAGAAGAATACAAATGTCATGATAGTGATTACTAGTATGGGAAACAATCTGGGATGTCTACACATAGCCTGGATTTCTGATCTCACACTGATGCTGACACAGTGTTCACACAGGAAATAGGAAAATATCCTCTTTAACAATGAGTTTGTGGTCCTGTGTCTACTTGTTCTTACTGTAAATTAAATTAGGGAAATGATCTGCCTGTACCCACTTTGTACTGGAGGTGATAGTCCTTGTTCCTTCCCTATCAGGAACCCACAGAACAGTGAGCTCCAGGTTCTGAGGAACAAAATGAGTGTGTCAAAGTTAGACCAGGGATACATATTCTTAAAGGAAGTAATCCTGACCCAGGCTAGATGAGGCTCCATATCCACATGTGAAAAATTGCCCAAATCCAAATATTCATTCTTTTAGAATACCACCCTCCAAAATAAAAATAAAAGGAAAAGAAACATTTCCTCTTTAGTCTCAAGGGTTCCTTAAGAAGCCAACTAAACCACCCCTTGCCTACAATTGTCGCTGACAAATGCCTTAAGATTAAAAAGAGGGCCAGATATAAGGTCTACAGGTTTTACTACACCCTTTATCTTATAATCACAAAAGCACAGCTTTTAAAAGTGTTATCAGAAAACTCATTAACTATATTTTATTTGTTTTTATTTGAAACTTAGATTTTCTTAAATTTTCAGTGGTATGTCTATTTTAAAAGTCTATTGAAAAGTTTTACATCAGAATAAGTGTGTGTGTGTAACATATATATATTCTCTCAGCTACAGTTAGATTCTATTCAGTGCAACTCTTCGATTTAAATTCATTTCAGAATTGGAATTTGAACTGTTTAACAATAACTATCATAGTGGTTTATGGTTTAGCCTGTGGAATGAAGTAAAATCAGACATATGAGAAGCTTACAAATTTGTTTTTTTTAAGAAATTATATTTGTGAAAAACGCATCTACTATCAGAGGCTATAAAAATATTAGAAATGATTTGCGGGGTAAGAATCTTATTCTCAAGCCTACCAAAAATGGGAACATCTATTCTGATTGCTGTCTCCCTTCTTCTTATCTCTACCTTGGAGATTTGGGGCAGCAGATCAAATTCCTTTTAAATTTCAAGTGAAAAAAATCTATGATGTATATAAACCATGACATCTGCTTGAGAGTATAAATATCTGGATTTTGTAGGTTAATTTGTGATTGGATATATCATAGCAGCCATTTGTTGTAAACTAAACACAATTTACATTATGAGAGACAGCAATTATGGTCTTGAGGAAGAGATTGTTGTTTATGTTTTTCCCATTTTCCCATTCTTCATGCAATATGACCTTATAAGTCTGTTGAGCAGTACCCATTTCCCAATATTTGAGTCCAGGATGACCTCGTAATTTCTTTTGACCAATATAATGAACCAGAAATGCTAACTCTTGAGTGACTGTGGTCAGTATAGGCTTGGAAAGGTCCTGCACATCTTATCCAGTTTTCTACATGAGAGAAGAAAGACACAACTGGACAACCGCTAGTGAATGTTTCATTTCATTATATTGTAATGTTTAACAAAGAAAACAGATAAATAAAACGTAAAATGATGACCCATTAAAAAATGCAAGCACTGTGTTGAGGGCAGAGAATTTTTGGAGACATCTCATTTAGGTCTGAACACTACCAGTCCCTCATTATCCGCATGATGGCCAGTCCCTGTTGGGTTTTCATGGTAGCTGCTACCTACCGGAAGAATCAGCTCTCTGATGAGGTTTGTGAAGGTTTGCTTGAATCCAAGATTTCTTTTTTTTTTTTTTTTTTTTTTTTTTGGTTTTTCGAGACAGGGTTTCTCTGTGTAGCTTTGCGCCTTTCCTGGAACTCACTTGGTAGTCCAGGCTGGCCTCGAACTCACAGAGATCCGCCTGGCTCTGCCTCCCAAGTGCTGGGATTAAAGGCGTGCGCCACCACCGCCCGGCCAAGGTATGACTTCTTAAAAATGATTTTTATTATCCTTTTTTACATCCAGACTGCAGTTTCCCCTCCCTCCTCTCCTCCCCGTCTCCCCCACCCCAACTTCCCTCTTATTCACCACCCACTCCTCCATTCCTATTCAGAAAAGGACAGGCTTCCCATGATGAATATCAACCAAACATGACATACCAAGTTGCAGCAAGACTAGGCAATTTCCCTAGTATTAAAGCTAGACAAGGCAACCCAGTATCAGGAAAACGGTACGAAAAGTAGGCAAAAGAGTCAGAGACATCCCCTGCTCCTACTGTTAGGAAGCCCACAAGAAGACCAAGCTATGATATGTTTAAGGAGCCCCTGGCAGTGGGATCATGATCCATCCCTGGTGCATGAGCTGGCTTTTCAGGGACCATTACCTATGGTGGGACATCTCGAACAGCCTTGATGCAGGGGGGAGGGGCTTGGACCTGCCTCTAGTGACTGTACCAGGCTTTGCTTACTCCCCATGGGAGACCTTACCTTTTTAGAGGAGGGCATGGGGGTGAGTTGCGGGGGGAGATATGGGGGGATGGGATGATAGGAGGATCTCTGGTTGGTATGTAAAATGAATAAAAAAATGAATAAAGAAATTACTGTCTGTTTTCTTGTGGTATTCTTGAACCCTCTGGCTCTTATAATCCCTCCTCCCCATCTTCCACAGGATTCCTTGAGCTCTGCCTAATGTTTGACTGTGGGCCTCTGTATCTGTTTCCACCAGGCAAGTGGAGGAATTGGGACATCAGCCCAGGCACAAAACCTTCAGTCTTCAACTTGTCCTGCACACAAGCTGTGCTGGGGTAAAGGTGTCACAGACACGATGGGAGTGACCAACCAATGATTAGTCCAGCCTGAGACCCATATCATGAGAGCGAGCACCCTCCTGACATTGACTGGAGAACCAGGACCCAGAACCTGGGTAGTACAGAGACCTAGGATAGATCTAAACATGATTGGAAAAAAAGTCAATGTAATGATGCCTAATGACATTCTGCTACACTGGAAGATTGGTGCCTAGTCCTGATGTCATCAGAGAAGCTGTGACTTTTTAATCAAGGATTTAAAATATAGTTAATTTAAATTGTTCAGGTATGTGTCATTCTGTGTTGTCTGAGTAAAGCTATCTATGTCCTCAAGCACTATTTTTGAGTAATTTTCTGACAATATAAAAAAAATTGGAGGTATATTATCTGGTAAAGAGGTTGTATTTTCATTTTCTTTCCTTAAAATCATCTTATTTCTAAGTTATTAACTTTTAGAACACAACTTCAGCATAGTTTCATATGTGTAAATTATCACCAGTCATCTTTTCCTTTTGAATTTAAAATACATTTCTACAGCTTATACATTTTAAGAAAATGGTATTCATCAAACATGCTTGTGCTTATGTGCAACTTAAATAAATCTGAATTAAAATTCTACTTCCTAGTCAATAACATACCTGATAATTTAAATTCCATGTTTACTGTTAAGCCATCTGTTGCTTTTTACTCTTTTGTAGTAGTTAATTTTGCACATAGAATAATCTCCTTTTGGATAATTTATTGCATATCCTTAATGAGTCACATCTGTTACTTCCACTTTTTTTTACCAAAGACAATGGTCACATATAGTTTCATTATCAGGAAGCAATGAATTTAAGCATGAAGCCTAAACAGTAAATAAATGCTTAGTCTGGCAGTGATGGCACCCACCCTAAATTCTAGCACTTGAGAGGTAGAGGTAGGAGGATCTCGGTGAGACTGAGGCCTGCCTGATCTACAAATTGAGTTCCAGGACAGCCAGGATGGATACAGACACAAAGACTTTCTCAAACACACACACACACACACACACACACACACACACACACACACACACACACATACACACACACACGTGCATACACACACACTATATATATGCATAATTTCACATTTAGCTGCTTGTAATACTCAGTTCTAAAGTAATTTCTGAAATTCCATTTCTTATTTAGGGTTCACTTATGATGTGATAATATGATCAATTAGTTTTAATATGATCTTTGGAACCTATAAGGTAATTGCTATAGTAGATTAAAATTACTGAAGTATACTACCATAACCTCTTATTACTTCCATCAAGCAGAAGCCCTTCAATATTTTTTACATTGATATACAAATGCATACACATCACATGAACTCCTACAAAACACATATAATGTGACGGAAATTATTTGTCTACCTTCTAACACCCATTATGTTATAGGAAAATACTTCATCTTGATAAATGGCCATTCAGATTTCAGATAAATACTTGGAAAATGGCCTTGACACTTCTATTTTTTGTCTCTTTCTAGTCACACACTTTGTTTCCATCACGACCTGTGTTTTTTGCACAGTCTGTTTCTCCTGTTAGTCATTTTGATTTGAAAGTGAGGATACATATGCTACTATCTTTCAGTCATAGTCTTGCAAGTGGAAACACAGAATTTCTTATACCTAATACCTAATTTCAACAATTTAGCAAATATCTGATTTCAACAGCTACCACAAAACAAGAAAATATATAAGAACTATGCTACATTTGACAATCTTTTCAGTTTTGGGGATATTCGAAGCTAGCTCAAAGCAATGGTAGTCAAAGTGAATAGGAGAGACATTCCAAAAAGACATAAGCTAGTATTTATAGCTTAGATCTCAATGATAAATTGAATTCAGGGAACTGAACAAAATAAAAATTACTAAATTCACATTGTTGTCACATTTTCATGTAGAATTAATATTAGAAAGACTATTTCAGAGGAAAATAATGTTTTCACTTACAAAGATTAAACAGTTAAAATAAGTTTTTATCATATTTGCATATATATACTACAAATTTTAAAAGTATTCTCTCTTATTAAAATTTGTATTGTTAACAATGTAGCTCAACTTTATATATATCTATATCATTATCTAAACATTCTCACCTTAAACTAAATCTTAAGAACAAAAAGATTGAATCTCATATGTACATAGGAAAAAATGAGAGTCACATTTAAAATTAATGAATTTTTTATATGACCTTCTTTTCATATGCTCAGAAATTGATTATCTACTATAATCAGATCAAAGTTTTATGACATACAATAAAATGAATTTTATTTGATTGAAAAGTACATCCTTTTATTAGTCAATTCTCTAAGTATAGTATTTGCTATATTCAAAATCCTGTATGTGTAATAATGGAAAATAAACAGAAGTGTATCTGAAACAACCAATATAAACACAAGATGTATGGAATGTATTAATTTTAATATAGTTATTATAAATTTGGCCTATTTATTACCAAACTGCAGTGTGAGATATGTCGACTGCACCGGCTTGAGAAGAGCAGTGACCTTCAGATGAGAACAGTCTACGCAAAACGATCCTGCCGGAGATGAGAACAGTCTACACAAAACGATCCTGCCGGAGAGATCCTGCCGGAGATGAGAACAGTCTACACAAAGCGATCCTGCCGGAGATGAGAACAGTCTACACAAAACGATCTTGCCAGAGATGAGAACAGTCTACACAAAATGATCCTGCTGGAGATGAGAATAGTCTACTCAAAGCAATCCTGCTGGAGATGAGAACAGTCTATGCAAAGTGACCCTGCCGGGACAGCTGAAGTATAATCTTATCTTTCTTCACTGAAATTTTCAAGATGTTTATGTTTAGCTAAAAAGGAAGCTTTCAGAATAATGAACATATTTGATGTAAGTTATATGTGCCAGGTTCTCAAGGTAGTGGACCAAATATAGGAGACAAATATTAAAATACATGCAGCCTTTGATGGTGATGTATATGATATAAACATCCTCAAAGTTGTGAATCCCGTGTTTGAATTTCAAACACCAAGAAAAATGAATATATAATTTATTTTATTAACAATATTAAAATATGTCTTTTATTAATTTGTTTATTTTTTATTAAGGAATTTTTAAATTCATTTTACATACTAATCACAGATGCCCCTCTCCTCCCTCCTCCTGCCCCTCCAGTCTCCTCCGTCAACCCACCCCCCCATCCCCTCTTCCAACAAGCCAACGTTTCCTATGGCAAGTCTGCAGAGCCTGGTACATTCAGAAGAGGCAGGTCCAAGACACACACACACACACACACAGACACACACACAGACACACACACAGACACACACACACACACACACACACACACACGCACACACACACACACACACACAGACACACACACAGACACACACACACACACACACACACACACACACACACACACACACCACTTCAAGGCTGTGTGAGCTGTCCCACCATAGATAGTGGGCTCCAAAGAGCCAGCTCATGCACCAGGGATAGATTCTGATTCCACTGCCAGGGGCCCCTTAAGCCAATGAAGCTACACAACTGTCTCACTTACGCAAAGGGCCTAGTCCAGTCCCATGGAGGCTCCACAGTTGTTGGTTCATGAGTTCCCACTAGTTTGGATTGGTTATCTCTGTAGGTTTCCCCATCATGATCTTGATGCTCCTTGTTCATAGGATCCCTTTTATATTAAATTTTTAATGAAATATAATCATGGTCCAGATAAATATAAAATTTGTTTATTTCCTGAGTCACAAACTCAGCATCTAAATGTATAATTTTCTAACACATCATTTATTTCCAAAGATTACTGAACGACTGCAAACAAAAGATAGTTCTCATTTTCATTTAATGAGTTGTATTTCTCAAATATCATTTGAATTTATTTAGTTCCTTTGGGAAGAATTAAAGTAAGTTTATTACCAAGTCAGGGAAATTTTGTAACAAGTAGAAAAATTCTGCATATTAAATATAATGTATATATATATATAAAATACATAAAAAATTATATCTAATATACATATCAAATACATCAAAACTAAATTAAGGAAGTATAATGAACAGAAATAACAATGGAAAAAAGATGATTTAATTAACATTTATATATGTATGTAAATTTTACTTTGCAGTAGACATTAACAGGTCTGTTTGTTGCATTTGTGATATATAGCTTCAGCTGCATTTTGCAATGCTGAAGCTAAACTTCTATCAATTGATTATATAATGAGTTCTCTTTTTCCAACATATTATTATTCAATATTATAGGATATAGAATGTTTGCTGTTTTTCTCACCCCAACTTAACTCTCACATATTCAAACATACAGTAAAATATAAATATAAATATGAACATGTTAATCTCAATTTCCATATCCTAGTCTTCTAGCATGCTTGATACTCTCAATATCCACATTTAGAATATTTTTGATTTTATACTTTTTATTGTAATTTCTGTGCTGTTCTGAATTATCTTATTTTATTTTTCATGACTATATTTTATATTAATGAAATTATACTCTTTATTGTCAAGTTATTTTTATTGCATACTCGTAAGCTAAAACATTTTTTTTAAATCTTCTAGTTTAGAGAGACCATGCATGCACAAAGAAGACTTGAGGAAGACAGAAAAAAATAGTTACTGATCATGGATAGATTGATTGATTCTCCAATAATTTAAAATTTCTTAAAGCAGCATAAATAATGCAATCAAAAAATCACTTTTTATCTTTTACCTATTTCACTATTCTGTATAAATGCTGTATATTCTCTCATTTTAGGCTAAGTAGTTTTGTATTTTGTTGTTTGTTTCAGATTTATCTATTCTGATAGCCTTCCTAGCAAGAGCTGAGCACTTATAAAACAAATGTTATCACATGAATCTAGTAAAGCAGAAAAGAAGCACAAGTTTCAAAATGAAATTAAATGTTTTGACAGGATTCTGAATGGATTTTCAGTTAAAAGATGTTAAATAGAATCCACATTCTTACCTCATATATTTTAAATCATTAAAAGTCATATTCATAGAATTTCTCTGTTCTAAAACAAGGTAAAGAGAACATCACAATAATTAAGAGAAAATTGTTTACTGAATGTAATTAAACAGAATTTCAAAATGTGATTCCTCAATTGATCAAACCACATAAAACTGGCATAACAGTCCCCTGGATTTAACAAAATCTTTTCATAGTCACACAGTCTGCTTTGTGTTCACATGCCAACAAGTGACACCAAAGGAAATTTAGGATCTTTATGGTGCTTTTAAGTATGACAGGAAAGAAAGACTGTATGTCACCCATGAATGGAAGTGTACAGTAAACCCAATTGAGCTGCATATTGCAAATGAAAAATTCCCAACACTAGTAGTTGCTGTGGGATGGTCTGTATGTCAAATGTGTTGCTGATTGGTCAATAAATAAATCACTGATTGGCCAGTGACCAGGCAGGAAGTATAGGTGGGACTAACAGAGAGGAGAATTGAGAGAACAGGCAGCTGGGTGGGGGAGACACTGCCAGCCGCCATGATGACAAGACGCATGTGAAGATGCCGGTAAGCCACAAGCCATGTGGCAAGGTATAGATTTATAGAAATGGATTAATTTAAGCTGTAAGAACAGTTAGCAAGAAGCCTGCCACAGCCATACAGTTTGTAACCAATATAAGTCTCTGTGTTTACTTGGTCGGGTCTGAGCGGCTGTGGGACTGGTGGGTAACAAAGATTTGCCCTGACTGTGGGCAAGGCAGGAAAACTCAAACTACAAGTAGTATTGACGGTAGCAGATGGATAAATTTTCTTTTATAGAGTAATTATAAATAATATTTTTCTTTTTGGCTAAAATAGTACCTTGTGGTTTGCAAGAAATAAACAGGACCTCACACTATGCTGGATATAATTCAAAGTAATGCTCTATGGATCACTTCTCAACATTTCTACTGAGAATCAGAAGAAACATTTCAGCATTTATTTTGATCTGGAGGGAAAGACTGATTGATCTTTAAAGTCTCAGAATGAAGGCTTCCTTTTGTTCACTCCACAGAGATTAACTCGTTTAGTAATAACAAAAGTGAACTGATAGATAAGATTATTTTATGTGTATAAAAACTTTTTGACATTGTACCTCATTATACATATGCTCCATCTTTATCTGTGGTAAACTTCACTTCAGATTCTGAAAAACCTGTTTCTATTTTCAACTTGACTTCTCTTTTCTCTGTGCTATCAATCTCCTCATCACTATTCAAACATAGTCACATTACTCCCAACTCAAACAAACAGAGTCCAACCTTAAAGAAAAAGTAGGAAAGTGTTTATGGACATATGTATATTTGATCTCCTTAAAACTCCTGTTTGTTCTCTTCTTTTCTGATACATTAGAAGATAGCATAGTCAATTACCTGCATGAACATGAAGTGGAAACTTTTTCTATAACTGATTGAGGTATCTGAACTGGATTGTTTGCCCCCAGAAAAATCCATCCTGGTAAAGAAATTCACTACTAGGATAAGAATCATGGTATAAAAGTTTTAAATATTAAAGCCCACATTAAGTGAGACATAGTAGAATACGTCATAGAAGTTCTCTTAGATTTGACATTTTACTTCTGAACATTTAACATGTATACATGTATATATATGTATATATGTATATATATATATATGTGTGTGTGTGTGTGTGTGTGTGTGTGTGTGTGTATGTATATATACATGTACAGCCTCCTTAGCAAGAGCTGAGCACTTGAGCACTTATAAAACAAATGTTATGATGACATAAGTCTAGTAAAACAGAAAAGAAGTATGAGTTTAAAAATGAAAATTACATGTTATGACAAAATTCTGCACAGACTTTCAGTTAAAAGATGTTAAATAGAATCCACATTTTTCTCTTATATATTTAAAATCATGAACATATCATGAATTCCTTTAAGAGTGAAATGGAATCCAAAGTTACAGTTGTGGGGGGTTAAACTTCAAAATCATCGCAGAGATAAGTGTTTAAACAGTAATGAATACCTCTTTCATATTTTTAAGAAACTAAGCATCTGGCACATATTAAATAATCAGCAATGTAATAATTAATATAAGTTAAAGAATATTTCATTAGAGTCATTACTAAGTTGAAAAGAAAATCATGATTTACATTTTATTTTATCTAGCAAAACCAGGCAAACACAAACAAATCTGATTCATGTTTGCACTGAAATGTGGAATGCAAAATTTTGAATAACGTACATATTGATAGTAGAGTAATTGTTGGCAGAGTTGCAGCAATAAGGGTTTAGTAAATTGAGTATTAGTTCCAGAGGTACACTGCTGAGCACTGTCACTATAGTTAAGAATGGTGCATGGTATTTGTGGCAAGTGTTAGGCATTGTCTCATCCAAAAATGATCTTAATTGGCTGCATGCTACCATTGTGCAATGTATACATACATGCACCAAAACTTAATGTTACACATGAGAAATTCATTGTAGTAAGTGAAAGTGAATTGCCCTAGTAACTAAAATAAAGTAGTCTCTTCTCCTTTCCTAAGCATACTTTATCTCTCTGTACTATACTGCTTCAGACACTTGGTGAAGATAAGCCAAGTACAAACACATGTGACATAAACAGAACACCTGAAAGCTTTATAAAAAACACAATAGCAAATCATCCATTACAAATGCTGTAATAAAGGATGGAAGTGTAGAGTGGAGCTGATTAAGAAATTTCACATAAATAAGAATCACTATCATTGAGCGTGGCCGTGCTTGCTCATGCCTTTAATCCCAGCACTTGGAAGGTAGAGGCAGGCAGATCTCTGTGAGTTTAAGACCAGCCTGGGCTACAGAGTGAGATCCAGGAAAGGCACAAAGCCTCACAGAGAAACCTTGTCTCGCAACCCCCCCCACACACACACAAAAAAAAATATTGAATCACTATCATCAACTCTTTAAAACATTTATATAATCGATAGAACTAGAAAAATTCATCTTGAGTAGTGTATTCCAGACCCAGAAAGAAAAATTGGTATGTATTTACTCATATGTGGATATTAGCAGTTAAGTCAGTGATAACCAAGCTCCAACCCGTAGAACTGTAAGGGGTAGGTATAGAATAAGGGACTGAGGGAAAAATAAATCTTGATGGAAAAGGGAAGTAGAACAGACATATATTGATGGATGTTATGTCATGCTGGCATGAGAGGGTCAAGTGATAGGGAGAGAAAAGAGAGGGAAGAAGACAAGGGAATACCCAGGGAAAGAAATGAAATTCAGGGCCATTTGAATGGTAGCATGGAAACACTGTAACTTATAAGGTTCCTAACATATATAGCTATATAAGGCAATTTTACTAAACCTAAAATGAGATAAGAGAGATAAATACAAAGTAAATTAGAAAAACTATTTTAGGACTTGTTGGTTGATTGACAAAAATAACTCAACATTCAAAAGGCATACATACGTGATAAACTCAACACAAAATAAATTATATTTCCCTGTTACATTTTATTTACCAGAGGAAATTTTTTGTTGTTATTGTTGTTGTTTCTTTTCTTGTCAACAAATTGTAACATAAAAGTAAACTAGACTGGAAAAAACTTGGCCTCATTGTTACCAGTGGCAAGTAATCTTCCTGAGTGCAGTAAGCATTAAACCAAACTAGTTCTTTAAAAATCAGAAGGATAAAGACATCCTAGCATTCAGCTGGGAATATCGCTCAGTTGTAGAGGTCTTGCCTGTCCTGCCCAAGGCCGTGGGCTACCAATACTGATGAACATGCTTGTCATCCCAGCACTTGGAAGGTGGAGGCAACAGGTCAAGGTCATCCTAAGCTATGTATCATGATCTAGGTCAGCCTATGTTACATCAGATTCTATTTCATAAACATAGTCAAAACTTTACAATTATATCGAATGAAAATAGAATATATGCTACTTGAATGTAAATATATTTTCTCAAACTAATTGGAGCAAAGATGAAAAATAGTAACCTGTGTGTAATGAACTTGGATACTGAAATTTACTGATATTTTTTTCACTTTGTGTTTAAATAACGTTAGGGGAAACTGTCGCGTTTTATTCTTTTTACTATCTACTTTTAGGTAAATCCCAGGTTAATTTTAATGATCTGCAGACAACAATGAGAACTTCAAGCACAGGTCTGTTTCCCACATACCCTTTACTCAAAAGCCACCGCATCATTATTAACTGCTAACTCTTACAAAATGGCATAAAAGTTACCGTTTTTCAGACTTAAAAAATAGAAATGAAACAGTCGATCACATGAAAAAGAGAGAACAAAGAAAAATCTTAAGTGGTTTGTGATTATAGAGTTTCAGAATATATTTCTCAGAGAACAAAAGCTAGCATAGAGAATGACTTCTGTTCTTTTGATTTATTTTTTACTAGAAGTTCCAGGGCTAATGTTGACAACTTCAGAAGAACGGTGAACTTGACACAATTTGCAATAAATGTGCTACTAACTTTCAAATAGTTTTTAAAGGGCTTTATAGCTGATGACTGCAATCTATAACACACTTGACCTTTATAACTTCTTTTTCTCATTCTGTCTTCACTGCCAACTTTGTTATTTGACCATTTATCATTCTATGATGGATTTCATACAAATATAATAAAGTATTGTTTTCTTGTTCAAGGTTTTACTAGATTATATTTCGCCTAAAGAGTAAAGAATAATTATTTTCATTGTATTATTATATGTATGGCTAGAAGAGGTTTAGGAATTGGTTTCTTCCAATGTTACATCTAGCAAATGATAATTATTACCAATTATAAAATTTTTCATTTGCTTTAACTATTATTTTTTTTCCTTTAAGAAGACTGGAAATTTTCAAGAATGAAGACTAGTAATGGTTATGGAGATCAATTTTAATATCGTGTGAGGGTCTAGGCCTAACTGTGGTAAATGTTGCGCTGCAGCTTGTTCTTACAGTGAACTGTTGAATCAAATATTCTTCAAATTGAATTGGATAATATGAAGAAAGATAGTTCCGTCAACAGCAGTTGATTGTAATAAATTCCAGATAGAAAGATTATCTAATTTAAAATTTGTTTGAATTACAGAGACAAAACTGTGCTTTCGATGATTAATGAATAAAGCTGAAGATGCTGGAGAACAAGTCGAGGTGTCCTTACCAAAGGACATTGCAAATCAATACATTTTAACCTATGTATCCAGGAAAGTTCATTTCCATCTGTTCTAGCTGAGCTTGACTAAGTAGAATCATTAATATCATTAAATTGTTATTTCGGTTAATTGTATTTTAAAATTCTTTGCATTGGAAAAGAGAAACAAACCCAGTATGACAGCCCTTACTTGCAATTGAAGCATTCAGGGAGCTGAAGAAGGAGGATTTTCATAAGTATAAGGACAGCCTATTCTATATAGTAAATAGCGTGTCAGTCTGAGCCGCAGAATAAAACATTATCTCAAACATAAGAAAACAAAGAACATCAAAAGCCAGGGATGATGGTAGATACAGTTAATTTCACATTGAAGCGGTGAAGATTATGAATTCAATGTCATCTCTGGTTACATAAAATTTTCAACACTCGATTGTGCAAAATGCCATCCTGTCACCAAAAACCTGAAAGAAGTATAAAGGAAACCATGTAACTAATAATTCTACTGTAACATAAAATAAAAGCATCATGCTTGTTATTTTGATGAAACTCCATGTTTTTTTACACAAAGAGAGTATTGATTTACATGAAGACTACCAGTGTGCACTATCCTATGAGATATTGTGTTCCCTCCACTCCATAGCTGGCATTGATTTTTAAATATTTAATGTGATATAATAAGGTAATACCTATTGACTGTTTTAAGAAATTACTCCTTTAGGAGTTAGAGAAGTAGATCAGTGGTTAAAACCAGTTTTTGCTCTTCCAGGGGACTGAGTTTCATTCACAGAAACCAAAGGTAGTTCACAATATTCTCCAAATCCCAGTCTAGAGGACTTGATGCTTTCTTCTAGCATTCACAAATACCACATGCACATAGTGCCTGGATACCTAAGAAAGCAAAACACTAATACAAACAAAATAATAAATATAACAAACTAACCTCATTTTGGAACATACATAAACACTTTAAAGAACCACCTCTTTGAGTTCCTTAGATATATTTCTATTAACCTTGCATCATATAAATAATTGTATGAATATTCTCCTACTCTGTATGTATTATCTGTCTTAGTTTGGGTTATTATTGCTATGAAACACCAAAATAAAGTCAGGCAGTAAAGGGTTTATTTGGCTTATGTTTTAACGTCCCTAGTCTACCACTGAAGAAAGTCATGACAGGAACTCAAAGAAGTGAGAACCTGAAGACAGGAGCTGATGCAGAAGCCATGGGGTACTGCTTACTGGCTTGCTCCCTAAGGCTTGCTCAGCCTGCTTTCTTATGGAACCCAAGGACCAGCAGCCCAGATGTGGCAGTACCCACCAAGGACTGGGCCCTCCTTCATCAATCACTAGTTAAGAAAATGCCCTACAGGTTTGTCTGCAATTTAGTCTTATGGAGGCATTTTCTAAATTGGTGTTCTTGCCTCAGATGACCCTAGCTTGTGCCAAGTTGACATAAAATTATCTAACACATTATCTTATATCATCTGTGGATCATTTCTTTTACTTTGTACCATTTTTTTTTATATTGAAATCCTATTTGTTACTTTGGATTCAATTCTCCTGTTTGGGCTGTATAT
The DNA here is from genome assembly GCF_949786415.1 of Peromyscus eremicus. Classification (NCBI taxonomy): domain Eukaryota; kingdom Metazoa; phylum Chordata; class Mammalia; order Rodentia; family Cricetidae; genus Peromyscus; species Peromyscus eremicus. The sequence goes on from NC_081425.1 coordinate 15,526,401, forward strand.
ATACATCATCATAGAACTTACCAGCTATTTAATTGTGAAACTTCTATAGTTTTAGGAATTATGTTTAATTTTTGAAAATTTATAATGTAATTACATCATTCCACCCATTTTTTTATTTATTCAAATTATCACCTGGTCTCATCTTCCAAGCCTTCCTAAGTCTCCTTTTCTTTACTCTTTCCCTTTCTCTCTCTCTCTCTCTCTCTCTCTCTCTCTCTCTCTCTCTCTCTCTCTCAAATTTATGGTCTATTTTACCTTGAATAGTATTGCTATATACACAAAACAAACAAACAAACAAACAAATCTCTTGACTCTTCTCAGTGTTCTTTATATGTCCATGATTGCAGGTCTGATCACTTAGTATTATATAACCAGTTACGACTAGGGAAGACTATCTAAAAATGACAGGGAAACTACGCCCACAGGACCATAACAACATGGCTGTCTAAGCAAGACTCCAACAAATGACAGCCATAGTAAACATGCTTAACGTGGAACAGGGAAAATTCAAGAGGCCACACAGGTAAACAAAGAACTACAGGCAACTAAGGACTGTTGGGAAAGAGAGATTTAGTTTTCCTTGGGGATGACTCTCATAATTGGGTATATATTTAAAATTTTGATCCATTTTTATTCTGTAGGTTTTACTAATGTATTTCTTATTTTAAACCATGTAGCAAAGTCTTTGGAAGTTTTTAAATTTAAAATCATATCACCTGCTACTAAGGATGCCTTTACATTTGTTCTTTTCCAATTTGAATGCTATCTTAGTTTGGAATTTGATTGCTGTGATAAAACACCAGGACCAAAGCAACAGGGGAGAAAAAGGGTTATTGTGTTTATACTTCCACATCACAGTCAATCATTGAAGGAGGTTTTAGCAGTAACTGAAACAGGGTAGGAACTTTGAGGCAAGAGCTAATGCTGAGGAGGTCTGATTACTGGCTCTATTCATGTCTTACTCAGCCTGCTTTATTACAGCAACTAGAACCACCACTGAGAAATGAAACACAATGAGCTGTGCCATCCCGCCTCAACTATCAGATAAGAAAACGCATTACAAGTTTGCATACAGGCCTACATGGTGGGAGAATTTCTCAATTGAAGTTCTCTCTTCCAAAATGACTCTGGCTTGTGCAAAGTGGACATGAAACTGGCTAGCACAATTGAACCCCTTGTTAATTTGACACACACATGCCTAAATGTTAAGCTAGCATCTTTCCTTTTTGTTCATTCCCCCAAATCTCATATTAATATTAGTATCACAATATAAGACAAATGTATTTTATCTATTTTCTTCACATTTTCAATAACTATTGAATGGACATGATGAGAATATACATCCTTTGCTTTTTCGTGATTCTCAGAGGAAAGGTTTTATACCTATCCTTTTTGTACAATCTGTGTTATAAGTTTATTAAATATATCCTTGTTATTTAGTGGTTCATAGTTTTTCTATACTAAGATATTCTCTCCTACTATAAGAGGATAGTTGTATCTATGCAACTTTACAAAGGTAGTTTATTTACTTTGTAGTTCCAAAATTTCAAGTACATAGTTTGATATCATCTTGTCACTGGTAAAGACCCCATCATGGATAGTGTTTCAAGAGTGGAACTGAGTGTGTGAAGGACAGAATATATTAATTGGTAGAGTTATGAACAGCAGCACAGGGTTCAAATCAGGATTTTATATCAACATTCTCCATACACACGAGGATTCTTTCAGGATAAAATAAATTTTGTCTGTAGACAATACTCCAAATGGCTTAAGAATATTCTACACAGCTCTCCTCCACAGTCTACAATACTTCCCAATAACACCACACTACAGTATGAGCCTCCATAACATGAACACTTGGAGGAATACTCATTTGAAAATGAAACAACTTTTTAAAAAAATATTTTTTAAAACATCTAATATTTTTAAAACTAATTATATCAAGTTTTTTAATCTTGGAAACATGATAGATTTTGTTAATTCTTTTTCTGACTAAAAAACAAATACTAGCCGGGCGGTGGTGGCTCACGCCTTTAATCCCAGCACTCGGGAGGCAGAGCCAGGCGGATCTCTGTGAGTTCGAGGCCAGCCTGGGCTACCAAGTGAGTTCCAGGAAAAAGGCACAAAGCTACACAGAGAAACCCTGCCTCGAAAAACCGGAAAAAAAATACTAATATATATATATATATATATAATATATAAATATATATTTTAATTTTCAAGACAATTTGGTGTATTGTAAATCTCAATTTGTGTGTGTTAAGCAATTCTTTAAACTCTGGAATGATTCCCACTTAATCCTGTTGAACTATCTTTTTAATGGTGTGTTGAGCATGTTTTACAGCTTTTTGTGAAGTCATTTACTTCTGTGTTCCTCTGGAATTTTTGGTCTGTAGTTGTCTTTTTTAAATGTCTTGCTTATTAATTGGTTTAAAATTGGACACAAAATGAGTTTGACAGTGTATCTACTTCTACCATATTTACTTTTTCAAAGATTTTTAGTGGATTGCTATTAGCTGTTTTTCAATGTTTGGTAGAGTTGTGAAGCTACTTTTTCTTATTGGTTAACAAACAACTGATATATTATATCCCCTCACACCCCCACATTGATCAATGAAAACTAGTAATGTGTAATATGTGATAATTTTATATATAGTGTATTATTATTTCAATATTTCAGTGCATTTTTATCTCATCCACATGAGTTTGTTCAGGTATGTGTGTATGTATTGGTACGCGAGAATTCTGTGAGTAGCTTGTCTGTACACACTGTTTAGCAAAGAGAGGTGGTGAAACTTTCAGAGAATTTGGCTTGAGATACTCAGAAACATTGATCGTGTAGCATCTAGCTAAAAAAGCTGAAAAGAACACAGGAAGATAAAGCATACAAAGTAAATCATGCTATGTATAAGCAACCTATGTCCTTCCTGGTGACTGGAAGCTTATTAGAATGATTTGAATGAGAAAAAAACATAAGATCTTTTACAAGTCATACATGGATCCTTGATTCTTTACTCACATATATTAAATAAATATAGATTAATATTCTAAAACTATTACACTTGTACTTGTCAGGAAGCCTAGTATGCTTATAAACACAAACATAGGCACACATTTAAGGCTATTATAATTGTTTATGTCATCAATAGAAATGCCCTATCTTGAAGACTTTACATGAAAAATCTTTGAGAATTATTTTTAAATTTTTTACATTTTTCTCCATACTGTGTGACTGTTTAGTTAGCAACATGTTTGCAGTGGTAGTTTCCATAACACTGTGGCATTGTTAGTTAGTATTCTTGAGAAGAGAGCAAATGATCATGGATTTTATCACTAAATAATATACCAAAACGGTTGAGTATCTTATTTATATCATATGTTATACATTGCTTTACCAAAAACAATAAAGGCTGGACCTTTTTTGTTTTCTCCCAGGGTCCATGGAAGAGTCTAATAACCAGCTGAGGATCTAATCTGAGGGATATTCAATGAATCTAAGCACAATGAGTTCTTTAATCCATTTACTTTATTCTTCTAAGTGAAATTTTTCTACACAGTTTCTTTTCTGTTCTCATATAGCTCCTCTCAGTCACTTCTGCTCTGTCCCTTTTGCTGTTCTCTCATATCTATCTAGTTCTTTCCATCTCCATCCTCATCGTAGTTCCTCTAAATCAATTACCCTAGTGCTGTGGGGGAACTGGTTTGTACACACACACACACACACACACACACACACACACACACACAATCAGTAATTTTTTGACAAAGCAATGTGAGGCTTGAAGTTTTCAAAGTCAAAGAGAGAGGTGATAAGAATCCACACATAAAGCAGTAATTGTCAGCTTCCAATTACAACTCAAAAGGGGGAGTGAATTTTGCACAAGAAATGAAGCTTTGCACCTATCACCCCCTTGGCCTTGTCAGAAATCTCCTTGGGTCAGTGGGAAGTAACTACCTTAACTCACTAAGTAGCAGATGGCTAAAACATCATCCCAGAAATGTGAGCTGTAAATTTCTTAAATTAGGGTCTTATGTAAATAAACCAGAATGAAGGTAAAAAGTTGAGCATTTAATTGCTAGTGATTATTTTCTCTTATCTGTAAGTGAGATGAGTTAATTCTTATGTATGTGCAACTTGTCCTTGGATAAAAAGTTATCTTTGTTGAAATACTTTTGTCCAGAGAATGGCCCTGGCCAGATGTGCTCTAATGAAGAATAAACATAGTTAGGGAAATCTACCCAATTACCCTAAATGTATAGGGAAAGTTGTGCCCATAAGATTCAGATGCAATCATGAGATTACATGTACACATAACGTGGAAATGCATGATATGAGGAAAATCCTAACTGTTATTGCACAAGAAGTTTACAACAAGAAACACCCAGGTCATTCAAAAGGCAGTAATTCCATAATGCCTTGCATGATGGTTTCCTCTAACAGAACTCTTAGTTCTGACAGGTTGACCTTCTGAACTCTAGTTGTCACCTGCTGTATACTCCCATGGTCTTTTGCTACCAGCAGCTCTCGATACTGCTTAAAGAAGAAATGGTCTTTAATTTTTCACCAGCAGCCTTCCATAATAAATAAACTTTCATCAGGAAGATTCCTACAGAATAACACTGATTTGTTTTTATTATGCTCAATAGTTGAGGACATGTTTCCCATGAATTATATTTAAATCTATAAATGCTGAAAGGCAGACAGCCTAAATATTATTATCACCATGCTGTTAATGGGAAACCTGACAGCAAGACATGTTATTTATAGGCCATTATCTGCTAAGCCTAGCCCCGAGTAATATTGAAGATTATGATTAAAAAACAACATGGTTCCTGTCTACCAGTGAGATCATCACAAATATCATCAGCACAGTATAAGTGCATCTCAGGAGTATGGTGACTCAGAGGGCTTCTTAGAAGACCAGTGTCATGATAAATTGATTTAGACTGAGGTGGGAAGGATAAAAATTGAGAGAAAAGAAGGGCTGCTAGCAAGAGCTAGCTTAAGAGGCATGAAACTGCCGAATATATGCTGAGAATGAGGAGACCAGTATGGTGATCACAGAATCATGATAGAGATGAAGAGGTTCAGTTGTAAATACAATGTTCAGAGTTTTGAATATGTGAATATAATTGGAGAGATAATACAGTGAAAATATTATATTGATAGCATAGTAAAATCATGCTGGTAAACAGTATATATATTTTATTAGAATAATAAAAATACAGAGATTGTGAAATAATAATTTGCAGTAAGCCATGAAAGATATACGACCCTCATAATCCTAGGCATGAGAGATTTTTATGATGATAAGTGAGGTTAAAATACAACAAAATATATAACTATTTCCTGAATTACTAGTGGAAAAGAAAGAAGTCAATTATGTATAAAATGGCATTGAGGAAGTTTGAGTTATCCAGGTAATGGTTAAGGGAAGGATTTGAGATCATGAATATTTCATTCTTACTCTTATTAAACAGAAAATTATGGAGTCTTCCATAGCAGAGGAACACAATCTTGGTTTATTTAAAGCACCTTGCAAAGCTATCATGTTGACAAAAGAACACAGTGAACAAAAATCAGGTGTGAAAAGTATAAGGAAGCTGGGTAAGTGGGGCCAGTAGCTCAGTCTAAGGGAACAGTAGAAAGAGGAATGAGTGAATCCTCTTTAAACTTGCACAGTACTTTATTAAAAATTTGGTATGTGATGGATGATAAAGAGATATTTTGAAATTGATTCAGGTGATTTTATTCTCACCAGCTTATAATATAGTTTTAACACTGAATGTAGTGAACAACTTATGCAGGTGAAAATTTAAAAATTCATTTTGGGGCACATCGAATTTATGATATTTATCACATATGTGAGTAGTGATCTTCAGTGAGTACTTATAATCTAGATTAAAGATACAGCACTTTAATAACAGTTATAAATCTGGGATATAGACACTTTGAAGATCATGAGATCATCATGACAACAAAACAGGATGAGATCTTGGTCAAGAGAAGGACAATGAATAAACCATCCAAGGAGATTAAAGAAGCAGCACAGGATGAATAAAAGAAACTACAAAATAACAGAATCCTGGGTTTAATAAGGTGAACCAAAAAAATATCAACAACTATGACAAGGAAATCCACTATCAAATTAGTCCATTCATAAAAAGTAATCATTGTTTTTTGACAATAGAGCATCACAACTAAAATTGGTGTTAACTGTCAGTCAGTTGTGGGAGATGGAGGCACCCTACAGAGACAGGCACTGTAGGAAACTTCAAGGAACAAAGGGGCAGGGGGATGAAAAGATGTTTAGAGGACTCTAAAGCAGAGGATAGTGTAGATGTAACCAACCATCTTATTAAATAAGAAACACAGAGTTGATTCAGAGAAGAAAGCCGAGAGGTCAGAGCTAAGAGCCTTACCCTTCCTGCTTCAGCCAAGAGAGCTCTCCGAAAGGGGCCTACTTCCTGTCTGTTTGTCTTTATATAGACTGTCTGTTCTGCCTTCTTATTGGTTGTAAACCCAAACACATGACTGCTTCGTCACTGCCTGCATGTACAGCGCTCCAGGTCCTCTATGGTATTGAGATTAAAGGTGTGTGTCTCCAATGTTGGCTGTATCCTTGAACACACAGAGATCTACCTAGCTCTGTCTACCAAGTGCTGGGATTAAAGGCGTGTGCCACCACCGCCACGTTCTTGCTATGGCTCTAATAGCTCTGACCCCCAGGCAACTTTATTTATTAACATACAATTAAAATCACATTTCAGTACAAGTAAAATACCACCACAGGATAGAAAATAATTTAGGTCAGTATGGTAAATTGCTTTCATAAAGGGAATTGTAGATTATTCTCCAGCCATAATTTTCCCTTGTAAGGAAATATATTCCAATGGAAACCATTAATAGAACTTTATAATCAAGTTCAATAAAAATATCCATTCACTTTAAAAAAGTAAAAAGCAGAATATTACATATGCCAACCATGTGATCTATGCAAAGACAGAATAAGCAGGAGAGTCTACATTTCCCCATAATTATTGCAAAATTCTCATATGAAGGCCATGTGCACCAAGTTCTAAGCTTGAACTGAAATTCTCAGAATCATTTAATTAATGAACTAGTCTTTAATTTTCAGGAAAAAAAATCGCTGAAATAATCTGAGAAGTATATATTCAACATTTCAAGACACAATATTTTTATTACCCACAATTCAATTTAAAGGAAAAAATTAAGTCGTTGATTACAAATTAATCACAAGTTGTAGCAGAACAAATGCTCGTATTTTGTGTGATAAATTATATGTTCCATTTTTGGAAAGTTATCTATTAATAATAGTGTAAATATATGTTACAACCAACAGCATTGATAAGAAAAAGTATGACTATAAGATTTGTGTCATAAAAATCAAATTCTCTACTGATTATTAGTAACCCATGGTGTGTTTGCAAACTATATGTAACCACCAGAGGATTTATAAAGCTATGTATTTCCAAATTTGATAAATATGTTCAAATTGAATATTAAAAATATTACTGCACACAAATTGTTCCAGTAAAGCTGAAAAAATGAAGGAAAAATAATTTCAAACTTATAGGACTCAAAGAAACTCATCTATAAGTTTTTTAAATTAAACAGATGATTAGTTTAGAAATTTTTTAGAATCCCTATTGAAAAGAAGAAATGAGATAGTACTGATAACAAACTTAAATATAATAACATGTTACCAAAATAATAACACTATATTCTAAAGGCTGCTCCATGTAAGAGCGAGCACATATGTGTAGGTGTGTTTATTCCAGAAGAAACACAGACACCGCTCAAAAGCGTAAGACAGAAAGGAGGCCCAATATCCATATTGGTAAATGATCTATTCAATAAGAGAGATTTAGCATATGAACAAACACCAACAGTGCTAAAATATGTTGAAAAAAGCTTAACCAAAGTGAGGGCACCAGTGTTTAATTCAATATTTGATGTGACTTGACAACAGTTTACGAGGTATATAGAGAATTTGAATGGAAGCATAAATCACCGTGTATATAATAGACAGTGAGATTCTGCCAAATCCAATAACTGCAGATTCACAAATTTCCTGTCTTGTACTTTGGGCAGTAACACTAAAATGAAATGTATGCCACTCTTATACATATAAACAAATAACAACATTTTTTTCCTTTTACTGGAAATGTAATTTTTTTCTAATGTAATATATTCTGATTATGAGCTCCCATCCCTCTATACCTCCCAGTTTTTCCCCACCTTCTCTCATACCCAGATCTATTTGCTTTCTTTCTCTCATTAGAAAACAAACAGGCTTCTAAATAATAATAATAAATTAAATATAATATAGTAAAATAAAATATAATGAGATAATCCAAAAACTAACATGTCACAATAGGACAAAAAAACAAACAAATAACAAAAAAAAAGAAGAACCTAAGAGAAGACATGAGAAACAGAACCCACTTGTTTCTGCACTCAGGAATCCCATAAAAACACAATCCTGGAAACCATAATGTATACACATAGGACCTTTGGCTGACCCACACCGGCTCTGTGCATGCTGCCTGCGTTTCTGTGAGTTTATATGAGCTTCACTCATGCTGGTTTAGAGAGCATTGTTTTCTTGTTGTCCCTTATCCTCTGTGCCTCTTACACTTTCTGACTCCTCTTCCATATGAGTTCCTTAACTCTGAAGGGAGACATTTAGGGCTGGATGTTCCAAGGTCTCTTGTTCCCTGTATGTTTGACTATGTTTGTCTCTGTATTTGTTCCCATCCGTTGTAGGAGGAAGCTTCTCAGATGATGGCTAAGCAAGGGACTAATCTGAGGATAATCTGAGAATAACTTTCATTAGCAGTCATTTTTATTGCCATGTCCCCCCACCCCCACAACAGAAATAATTGGTTATATCTAGGTCCCTGGGCTGTCTAGTCTCAGATTTTTGGTCAATGAAGCAGTATTGGGTGTGTGTTCCTTCTCCTGGAGTGAGCCCTAAGTCAAATTATATGTTATTTTGTAACTGACACAAGCTTTGCGCCACCATTGCACTAGCATATCTTTTTGTTTGTTTTTTTCTTTGTTAAGAAATAGTTTATTAATTTTACATTCCAAACACAGACCTCCCTCTCTTCCCTCCTCCCACTCCCCACAACTCCCCACTCCCTCCTCCAAAAAGGTAAGTCCTCCCTTGGGGAGTCAGCAGAACCTGGTACAGTTACTAGAGGCAGGTCCAAGCTCCTCCCCCTGCATCAAGGCTGTTCAAGGTGTCCCACCATAGGTAGTAGGCTCCAAAAAGCCATCTCATGCACCAAGGATAGACCCTGATCCTACTGCCAGGGGGCCCCTTAGGCAGACCAAGATACTCAACTGTCTGGCTTATGCAGAGGGCCTAGTCCAGTCCTGTTGAGGCTCTACAGCTGTTGATCTAAACTTCATGAGTTCTCACTAGCTTGATTCAGTTGTCTGTAGATTTCCCCATCATGATCTTGATGCTTCTTGCTCATAGAATCCCTTTGCTATCTCTTTGACTGGACTCCTGGAGCTTGGGTTATTGTTTGGCGGCAGATCTCTGCATCTGCTTTCATCAGTTACTGGATGAAGACTCTATGATGGCAGAGTATTCATCAATCTGATTCTCAGGGTAAGTCAGCTCAGTCATCCTCTCCACTATTGCTAGTAGTCTTAGCTGGGGTCATCGCTGTGGATTCCTGGGAACTTCTCTAGCGCCAGGTTTCTCCCTATCCCCATTATGTCTCCCTCTATCAAGATATCTCTTCCATTGTTCTCTCACTAGCCCTGTTCCAGCTCAACCATCCCATTACAGACTATAACCCATAGCTCCAGAGAAGCTAGCTGACAAGGAGGACCCTAAGAGGGACACTTAGATTGCCCTGGGAAGGGGAGATAGATAAGATCTACATGAGCAAACTGGGCATATGGGGGCAATGGAGGATAGGGTATGGGGGCTGAGAGCACTCGCATATCTTACAGGCAGAATGCCATCATTGATAAAAGGGCTTGTGACTGGGTTGGTATTTACATTTCTCTTTTGCTAGCATGCATCTTATCCATTATCAGTTGTTTTATTTCTGCATAAGTCAAACTTGTGTTTGTCCAGAAATCACTCTACTGTTTTCCCCAAGATTTTACAACTTAGGAGTATTCACTTAGAAGAGTCACTCATTTGGGCTTCATTTCTGTATGCGGTGAGGTAATGATCTCAGTACACTCCTTTTCAATGAATTTCTTTGAATCATTGTTATCCTTATTAAAGATCATTCGATCACGAAGCAGGAATTTAATGTCTCTATTTCCTTCCATTCATCTAATCTATGTTTTTACGCTTACTATATAGCTATAGTCTGAAATAAGAAACCAAGACATTCAATCTTTTTTTGATGTTGTTGTTAAAACTGCTTGGTTTATATTAAAGTATCTAGAGATTCTGTATCAATTTCAATGTTTATACTATGGGATTGAATGTATAATTCTTTTGGGTAGTATGGACATTTTAACAGTATTAAATTTTCTAACAATTAAACAGGATACTTTCAATTAATTTCAGTCATCTTTGATTATATTCAGAAAAATATATCATGTCCCTGGATATGTTTACTCATAAATTAAAAAAACAATTAGTGAAGGCAAATGAAGTGAAATTCTTAAAATTCATATTTAATGATTCATTGGATAGAAACACAGCAAAATGATTTCTTAATTTGTTATACTGAAAGATTTCTGAATTTAATTTGTTTTAAGCACTTTTTATTCTTTAGAGTATTTTCTTATCAAGTAAATTTATTCATAGTGATTCTTAGTTTAGTTGTAAAATAAATTGTTTCATGGCATTTTATAGAAATATATTTATGCCATTATGCTTTTTTATTTTTATCAATTTGCTTACCCCTCCCAGAGCCCTGTTCCATATTCTCTATATCCTATTTCTGGTTCCCTTTCTTACATAAGTTAATTTCTCTTCAGCTTTATTGTTTCATGTATTACATCTGTTCAACTCCCCCACTTCCTTAAGATCGATTCTTTCCAATTAATTCTATTCTTCTTGGTTTTATCAGCTAAAATGCAAACAGAGAGTCTTAGTTAGGGCTTCTGTTGCTTTAATGAAACACCATGATCAAAAAGCAAGTTAGAGAGGAAAGGTTTTATTTGGCTTACACTTCTAGATTGGTGTTCCTCACTGAAGGAAGTCAGGATAGGAACTCAAACAGGGCAGGATCATGGAGAGGTCGTGGAGGCATGCTACTTACTGGCTTGATTCACATGGCTTGATCAGCATGCTTTCTTATAGATCCCAGAACTACCAGCCCATGGATGGCACCACCCACCATGGGCTAGGCCCTCCCTCATTGATCACTAACTGAGAAATGCTTTACAGCTGGATCTCATGGGGACATTTTCTCAACTGTGACTAACATCCTCTTTGATAACTAGCTTGTGTCACACAAAACCAGCCAGTAAACACACACACACACACACACACACACACACACACACACACATACACACACATAAACAAACAAGCACTTACATACTATATTATATTATACATAATTTTAACTCTAGATTTGTACTGTAAAAGACACTCTTGATTATATATTTCACAAATTTTGTATTTCATTAGAGAGACACTTGCATCTCTATGTTCATTAGTGTTCTATTTACAGTACCTAAAATATAGAATCAGAGTAGATGCCTATCAGCAAATGAATGGATATGAAAAATGAGGTATGCATACACAATGAAATATTACACAGATGTAAAGTAAAATGAAAGCATGAAATATGAAGATAGACAGTTGAAAGTGAATAAAATTATAACAAATGAGATTATGTGGACCCAGAAAGATAAATGCCATATGTTCTCTCTCCTATACAGAATTTAGCTTTGAATCTTTTGTTTTATTTGCTTAACTTAGAGAAAAATTGGAAGCCAGGGAACTCGAAAGTTGCCGTTTGGGGGAGGGAGAAGTTAATGGAGGAGTCAGAAGGTCTACTGCCACAAAAAGTGAGGGACATTGAAGAGTGAAGACAGAAAGAGTCAAAGAATGAGGAGTGTGGGGACATGTCTTCTGGACATGCCATGGCTATTGCCATCAGGAATTCACAGTAGTTGTCTTCACCTACACAAGACCTACAAAATCAAGCCATCCATATGTCCCTGCATATATGGGGGAAGGGATCCCCCGGCCCACCCCACTACTGAGGCAATGTTAACAGCGGGTATTTGCTGGGTGGGTGCTGCTTTGAGGATTTGGCCACTGGATCCCTTATGCCAGTCAATGGGCTCACATCCATGGTCACAAAAGCAGTAGTAATTGAATTTACTGAGTTACAAAAAATAAGAAAAGACTGAAAGTGGAAGGGGAGCATGTTGGATTGCTATGGGGTAAGTTTGAGAAGCAAATGCCAGGTAAATATGAATATATTTCATTTTATGTATGTATTAAATTATGTAAAATAAAGAAAATAAATTTAAAAGTAAGAAAATAACGTATTGGTCTCTCTGATGCATATTTTATGCTTAACATAATAATTTTAATAATATCCGTTCACCAAAAATTGTCATGACTTTATTTTTCTTTATGGCTACATAAAATTCCACTGTGCATAACTACCACATTTTTCTTACCTATCAATCTGTTGATGAACACAAGGCTATTTTCATTTCTTGGCTACTATGGATACTGAAACAATTAACATGACTGTGTTAAGTATTGACTTACAGCATTTTAGATCTATACTAATGAACTGTATAGATGGGTAATATGATAGTTCTATGATTAGTTTTCTTGAGAAACCACCACAGTGGTTTCCACAGTGAGTGGCTGCAAGCAATTACATTTCCATGAGCAGTGAATAAAAACACACATCTTCATTAGAGTTTATTGTCTTTTTCTTTTCTTGATGACAGCCATTCTGACTAGGATGAGATGAAATCTGAAAGCTATTTAATTTCTATTCCTATGACTATCAGGGCTGTTTAATACTTTAAAAAATATCTCTGGCAATTTGTATTTCTTCTTTTCATAACTTTTTAACAGCTAATTAGCTCAATAATTGGTTAAAATTTGCAGTTCATTGTGTTTCCTTCACCTCAACACTCATCCCTGACTGAACCAGAACTGGCAATGTTATTCTTTCTGCACATTGTCTCTTCATTTCCTAAATGCTTCTGTTGCTGTAGAGAAGGTTTTTTTTTTTTTATTTTCATATAATCTCATTAGTCAATTTTTGGGATTGATCACTGTGTTTTTTAGAAAGAATTTGCCTATTTTCCCTGTGTCTCTACAAGATGTTTCAAAATTCTAGATCTTAGTAAAATCATTGATCAAATGGGAATTGACTTTTTTGAAAGGTGAGGGCTATAGATCTAGTTTCAGACTTGTGTGTGTAGAAATATGGTTTTATAGCTCTATTTGGTAAAGAAGCTAGACATCCCTGAAAAAAATATATATACAAATGACATTACACAGACTGAACAGGTTATAATTAAGAATATCTACATATATACATCTACATATATGCATACAAAAATTTAATGAAAAAAGAGCCTTGAATTTTACAAAGAAAAATTAGGATATATGGGAGGATTCAGAAGATAAAATGTTGTAATTATAATACAACTTTAAAAATGAAAATAAACCCATCTTTCCCTGTACATATTTTACCTAACTTTGCTAATATTAGGTAACTCTAGCTATGTAGGTTACTTACAGGTGTTCTTTACTATTCCATTGTTTTGCATAGGTGCTTTTATGTTTGTCCATGATAGTTTTTTTACTGTGACTCTCTTTTTAGATCAGCTGTTGTGCTACCTCTGGTTTGCTCATTCTATTAGAGGTTGCCTTGGCTATTCAAGTAATTTTGTGCATTCAATATATATATATACTTTTTCATTTTTAAGCAGACTGTTTTGTATTTTCATGGAAATTCTATTAACTTTTAGATTGATTCTGATACTACAGCTATTTTCACAGTATTTCTTCAGCTAATCGATTCCATGTTTTAATATAGTACTCAATTTTTTTTTCTTCAGGGTAACAATGTTTTCACGGTCTTTCCTTGGTTAGGTTTATTCCTAGATAATTTTAATCTCTGATGAATGACATCCTCTCTATTCCCAACATCTTCCTAGGCAAGTGTGATATTGTTACACATAAAACTAATGATATTTGTGAGTTGATTTTGATATCCTGCTGCTTTGCTAAAAGTGCTTCTTAATTCAAAGACTTATCTGATTGAGTCTTCAGGTTTGAAAAACAAGTCGATTTAAAATTATTTATTTTAATATGTGTAGTCTTTTTTTTTTACTTATTCTACTGTTTCAGCTTCAGAATTACAGAGTCATTTTCACAGATCTTAGTCCCATCGAGAAAATAATTAGTAATATATTCAGAAGGGAACATTTATTGGAATTAGAGGGAACCAGCAGGATAGGAAACTGGAGATTCTCAAGGCTACTGGGAATGGGGAGAAGAAACAAGTTATACTTCCATATGTCAGATTAAAAAGATACAATTTGCAGAAATAGAGTGGGTACACCAAGATTAAAAAAAAAAAAAGAAAAAAAAAGAAACACTGGGTCTTCCTCAGGGACTTTACAATGTTTTAAAGGACCGTCAAATTGCTCTTCTCTGAAGATGATATGAGCATTGTGCTTGATATAAATGTCCAGCCCTTTGAACAAACAGAAAAGAAATATTTAGCTTTAATATTACTTGGATTATGCTATCTGTCAGCAAGTATCGGAACTTTGTGTTTCAAAACTCAGGACATATCTAAAATTCAAGGAAGAATTGCTATTTATTGTTATCAGTTGCCTGTTGGTTTTGCGGCCAAAAGGAACAGCTATTATACTTATTGTCTTCATTATCCCACAGCACGTACTTCCTTTGCTGTTGTCACGGCTTACCTGAAAAAGCAACTTGAAATTTATTTTGACTCACTGTAAGGATTCAGGCCATCATAGAAGGGAAGTCGTGGCAGCAGAAGTGAGAGACATATGGCCATATTGCATATGCAATTAGGATGCTGAGAGAGAGGCATGCTATTCTCAGTTCATTTTCTCCTTTTAATTCAGTCCAGTACTCCAACCCATGGAAGGGTGCACCCACAGTTAGGGTGCTCTCCTCAACACAATTATTTTAACCTAAAATGCCCTGCAGAGCCATGCCTAAAGTTTTGTTTCTTAGGTGATTCACTCTTTTTTTTTTTTTTTTTTTTTTTTTTTGGTTTTTCGAGACAGGGTTTCTCTGTGTAGCTTTGCGCCTTTCCTGGGACTCACTTGGTAGTCCAGGCTGGCCTCGAACTCACAGAGATCCGCCTGGCTCTGCCTCCCGAGTGCTGGGATTAAAGGCGTGCGCCACCACCGCCCGGCCCAGGTGATTCACTCTTAAGTGGGAATCAGTATAATATCACAGTCCAGCTTTACAGCAACATGAAGGCACTACTATTGTTCATCTAAAACACGGCAAGTAGTTAAAGCTTCCTGTGCATCTTCATCCCTCACTGGAAGTCCAGGGTCGTTAGAAATGACTGACAAGTTACTTGGATATTATCTGTTGCAATGTTTGTAATTTGCCTGATTTTATTTATTTATTTATTTTGTTTTATTTATTTATTTATTTATTTATTTATTTATTTATTTATTTATTTATTTATTTATTTATTTATTTTTTGGTTTTTCGAGACAGGGTTTCTCTGTGTGGCTTTGCGCCTCTCCTGGAACTCACTTGGTAGCCCAGGCTGGCCTCGAACTCACAGAGATCCGCCTGGCTCTGCCTCCCGAGTGCTGGGATTAAAGGCGTGCGCCACCACCAACCGGCTTGCCTGATTTTAAAAAGAATCTCCATCTTCCAATGTCTGTTAAGCACAGATCATGTGCTACAGGACAGAAAATGTGACAAATCCGTATGTTTGAAAGGGTACTGTAGAAGATTATAGAGGACCTCTTGAAACTTCTTCATATGTCAACTATCATTAATAAAGAGAAATTAATTAATAAAGAGAAATTAATTATTAATTAATTAATAAAGAGAAAAGACCAAAAAAACCCACACCAACAATAAATGAAGAAAAACTATGAAAACATGTTTTAAATGAAGGGAAAAAGCAAATTTGAGTATAACAAACATGATTTAGATGAAAATAGTTAATAATCTAATCTGTAAATCTCCATTAATGTTTTAAATATAGGGACTTCAAATGAAGATCTACAGAAACAATTATTCTAAACCACTGAATTGCATAATGGTTACTTTTGATCAAGTACCCAACCAGTTAGAGGAAAAAATGAGTTAGATTTTGCTTTATTTTTCTAATTTTTTTTCATGTATATGTGCTGTTTTTATATCTTTGGCCCAGTTATTGTTTCTCCTTTCCATTCATCCTCCTTCCCCAATCCCTTTAACTTTAGCTGTTCTTTTCTTTAGTTATTAAAAATTACATAGATATATGCATACATGAATTAATATATAAATGCAACCTGCCTAATTTATTTAGTGTATCTTGACATCTACTGCAAGATTGTGTCTTCAGTAAATGACAGGGAAGTTGTATTCATGAAATATCAACAAAATGTCTAATCAAGAACTGAAAAATTAAAACACCAAAGGCATACCAGTGTGGATGGGAAAATCTCATGGAGCTCCACCTTGATGAAGAGCTATAGACACTAACTGTCGAGAGGAGAATCTGTTCTCCCCAGCGATGAATGCCCCAATTTGTTCTCGGTACTAAGTGGTCAGCCCTAGACTGTCTTCTTAACAAAATTCTCAAAGAAGCTTTAAAAATCAACTCATTTATCTTTATTATCTATAGCTCTTAATCTTTAAGTTTCTCTGTTTAACTAGCATCTGCCATTGCTCATTGGTTGTATGAGAAAATTTATGGAGGAACCAAAGATTTCTTGTTATTCTACAGAAACTGAGTATGCTTTATATTATAATGAATACTTCAGAGAGAGTTTATTCAACTACATTTTTATTTACTTTTTTATATTTTGAGAATTTCATACTCGAGTGTCTTATACTTACACCTTTTCTACTTCTGCCATAACCATCTCTAATTCCTTTCTTGTGTTGCCACCTCCCTCTCTAATTCATTTCATATTTATATAATATATATATGTGTGTGTATAACTCATAATTTCATACATATGTAAGTATATGTGTATGTATATATACATAATATCCCTTACATACATATGCACAAATAAAACTTAGTAAATCAATATACTTTAGAACTCATATGTACACATGTTCATGCAGAACACTTGGGATTGGATAACCTCTAAGATGGCTCATACTTGGAAACTGATTATTACTCCCTTAGCAG
This sequence comes from Peromyscus eremicus, assembly GCF_949786415.1. Lineage (NCBI taxonomy): Eukaryota > Metazoa > Chordata > Mammalia > Rodentia > Cricetidae > Peromyscus > Peromyscus eremicus. The sequence continues at coordinate 15,543,759 of NC_081425.1, forward strand.
CCAGTGTCTCCCTGCATGTCTTGATCTATAGCTGGAGCATTGAAAATTTCACCCAGCTGTATAGAATCTTGACTTATGGGCTCATTATACAGTTCTTACTTATGCAGCTATTTTACTGAGTTTCCATAGATGCAATATCCCTGTCATGTTTAGAAGACACTACCGTTCAACAAACATACCTCCAAATTTATTCTCCCTCCTTCTCTTTCTCTTTCTCTTTCTCTCTCTCTCTCTCTCTCTCTCTCTCTCTCTCTCTCTCTCTCTCTCTCTCTCTCTCTCTCTCTCTCTCTCTCTCTCTCTCTTTCCAAAATAACCCCTTAGCTCCAATTTGTGTTGTCCATGTATTTCTGGAAGTAGCACCATCCACTGTAGCATTATTGATCTACCAGGAGATAGTTGTTGAAGTAAAATGCCAGTCCCTTTTTCAAAAGTACTAAATATTCATAGATCCTCATGGGGAGGGACTAGTCAATCACTTACTTCTTCGTGCTAAAATGTTGACTGAGTTTCTTTTGTGTAATAATCACAGTTAGTACGAGTTCATGGGTGCACACGTCCTGTATTGTCCAGAAGTTCCTGCTTTTCTCCGGGCATCCCAAACCTCCTCCTCTTGACAATCTTTCCAAACCCTCTTCTATGATGGCCCCGATCCTAGGCAGGGAGAGAGGTGGTGATATGATGTTCTCTTTGTGGCTTATCATTCTCCTAACATTTATACTCTACACTTTGACCAGATGTGAGTTTCTACATTAGTCACTATACCAAGAAGAATTTCTAATGAGGTGTAAGAACTGTGCTAATCTATGTGTACAGAATAGTAAAGCAGAAGGCAATTTGATGTTATGTACATTTAGTAGAACAATAGTAGCAAGTCTAACCCAGGAGCTTCTGAGGACCCAACCATAATTTCTTTCCTGGGTTTACAGAGCAAATCCTGGTCTCTTTCTGTGGAACATGCCTCAAAGGCAATCAGTAACCAATTGTTTATATGGCGTTTGTGCCACTATTACAGAAATGAGTATACCTTGTCAAGGCATTCATTATAGAAGTTCATAAGATTTACAACTGGATATGAGCGTTGTGCCTCCCACCAAACATACATCAACTACATAGAATATTAAGGTACTTGGGAGCTGGTCAGCAGGGATGATGTTTTCAGGTCAACATTAACATAATTCCTCAAATGATTTGACCACAGTATGTAGTGTCTTCAAGACATGTAAGAGAGGGAAGGTATTCCATCCCAGACTCTGAGCTTCATATTTTATTTTTATTTCTTGGCAACCTATACCTTTTGGGCAGAGCATAATCCCCTGTGTAGGACAACTTCAACTAAACACTTGGTTATAAAAACATAGTTTATAAGAAACACACAAGTAAAGGAAGCTAATAAGATATTTCCAAATTGTTTTTTCAAGCATCCTTAGGGTTAATTATCAATTTCAAAACCTCCTACACATCCCTCTCCTCACTTAAAATCCATGCTCCTTTATTCCTCTTCTCTTACTTAGATTACCTCATTCTACTACCCCTTCCATTTAATTTTTTTTTGCCTCCCCACAATAATCTAAATAATCCTTTTCTGGATTCTAGGATTACATTCTTCCCAAATTAAACATAAATATCTAAAAGTTTGATGCTAACATACAATATGAATGAGTACATGCAATGTTTGTATTTCTCAGTATGGGTTACCTCACTCAGCACAACCTGCTCCATCTCTATCTATTGAGCTCCAAATATCATAATTTAATTTTTTTTAAGAATACTGGAATTCTCTTATATATAAGAACCAAAATTTTATAACATAGTCATCAATTGATTCATCTACCTTGCTTTTGTGACCTAGTTAATGTGAACAGAGCGACTACATACTTGAAGGAGAATGTATTTTTGTGGTAGCAAATACAGTCCTATAGATTTGTGTCCAGGAGATATAGTTGGGTCATTTAGTACAGCAAATTTTCTGAGAAAGTGCCACAAGGATTTCCACAGTAGCAGCATCAGTTCAGTTCCATCAGTAGTGCAGGAGTTTTCCCCATTTCCCTCAACTTCCCCAGCATTTGTTGTATTTTATTCTAATATTGTCCATCCTAAGTGGTTCAGTAGTTTTAATTTGCATTTCCCTGAAGGCTAAGAATGGTGAACAACTTTCTTGCTCTCAGCATTTCTTAGTTGCAGGTAGTTCTTTGGGTATACTTGAGGTTCCCTGGGCTTTCATCTGACCACATGCCATCTCTAGCATTGTACTGAAGCCCTTTTTAGTTTCTTGAATTTCCACATGTTGATTGTAGTTCTTATCTCCTAGGTACCTGGAGTGCTGTTAATGGATGCCTTAGATGGAGGGTATGTACCATGAAATGTATCCATTACTCTTTCCCCTACAAGTTTCAGTTTCAAGCCTAAAGTTGAAATCTCTGATCCACCTGGAAATTGATTTGTAAACAGATGAGAGAGAAAGATGACTTTACCTTTCTCTATGTGTACTATCCAGTTTTCCCACCACCATTTGTTAAAGATATATTTTCTGCAGCATACGTTTTTTGACATCTTTGTGCAGGAACATCTCTGTGAGACCTTCATTCTATTCCATTGACAAATATATCTGCTTTTGTACTAATGATATGTAGCAGGAATCTTAAAAGTTCTTATTAATAAAAACAAACCCAGGGCCAGGTATTAGGGTGAATGCTGGAAGATCAGAGAAGCAGAATAAGCCACAGCTACCTCACCTCGCCAGTTCCTCAGGTGATTCTGTTTCCTCAGACTGGAAGTCTCTGAGTCCTCATCCAGAATGAATCTCTGCTGAACTGCTGCAAAAAGCCTAAGAGCTTAACCAGCTAGTTCCTGGTTTTCAAGCCTCATATACCTTTCTGTTTCCTGCCATCAATTCCTGGGATTAAAGGCATGAGTCACCATGCCTAGCTGTTTCCAGTGTGGCCTTGAACTCACAGAAATCCAGACAGATCTCTGCCTCTGGAATTCTAGAATTAAAGGTGTGAGTGCCACAATTTTCTGGCCTCTATGTCTGTCTAGTGGCAGTTCTGTTCTCTGAGCCCAGATAAGTTTATTAGGGTGCACGATATATTTTGGGGAACATAATATCACCATAGTGATATTCTGGTTTCTTTATCTCTTTAAAAGTTATGGATCTGTTGTGTAAGTTGAAATCAGATATAATGATACATCAGGCAGTCTTTTAATTTTTTTACGGTTGTTTTGGCTACACAATGACTACTGTGTTTCCGTATAAACGTACTTTTTCTCCATTTTTGTGAAGGATCCCTTTGGAAATTTGCGGATTCTCACTGAATCTTTGTACATTGCTTGTTCTTTGTAGGGTGTTCTTCAGGGTATTGATCCTACCAATCCACACACATGGGAGGTCTAACATCTTCTAGAATTTTCTTTACTTTTTATATAGTGCCTTAAAGTTTGCTTCATTGAATTCTTTCATGTGCTTTGCTAGATTAATTCCAAGATATATTTTTTGAAGCTAATGTGAACAAAGGAAAACTATTTTCATTTCAAATTGAAATCTATGCTCTGTTAGATTGTTCAGTTCAGTCACAGGATATTTCACAGTTATAATAATGGTGGAGATGACTTGGAAATTTGCAGTGTGTTGTCCTTGGCCTGAGTGAATCCACTGTCCTGTAAAGTGAAGAAGGGAAGAGAAAATTGAGCATTTCTGCCACCACCTCAGGACTTGTCCCTCAAGCCTCTTTCAGAATTTACAATTAATTTCCCCCTGCAGAGAAAGCCTTTAACCTCTTGCGCTGCCTTAAGCAACAAGAGCTCTAGGCTTTCACCTCCTTCTCCCAGTACAGAATGTGTGAAGTCAAGGGTTCCACTTACTCATGTATGGCACTTAAACAATATTTTTATTGATTATTTAGAAATTTCCTGTATTGTACCCTGATCACATTACCATAATATCACCCATTACCATAAGGATATCTCAAACAGGACTTATGTTACTGGTGTTAATTTGCGTTGCTAGTGTTGTTTCAAAGGAAATCAGCTTTTTATTTATACATATTTAAACACTTCAAAATGCAAAGTATTAGTGAGTGATTTAAGTATTCAGATGTCTTTTACCACTCCTTGCTTAGTGCCTTCCATTGAAATGTTCATAGGATAAATTATACAGGTTAGAAGGAAGGACCTCTAAGGACACAGAGAGCTATTCAGACACATAGAGTAAACCATCCCACATGGAGAATTTATTTGGGGGAAGAAAAAGCCAGTGTTAATTTTATTCTCAAGTCAACACTTCTATCAATTCTGTCCATACTTAAAATCTGGAGGCAATTTTTAATGCTATCAAGGAAAAGCAGCATACTTATAGCATGATAAAGTGGCTGCTTCATTGAGACTGCGTTTGTATTTTATGTACAATGTTTTCTATGTGATATAATAGTTATTATTGAACCTTTTCATTAACTATCTCATTCAACTTGACTTTAAATTTCAATTGTAAGTTTCGATGATAATCAATCTGTTCTCTTTTCTTGTTTTTCTTATTTTATTTTGACTTCATACATTGTTTTTACAACTATATACTAAGAAGTCAGGAATTATTTTAATTCCAATAATAAGTAATCTTAAATACCTTAAGCAACTATTATGTATAAAGATTTACATGCTTTTAAAAATATGTATTCTCATAATTACCATTAACTAGTATCTAACTTATTAATATGAATGGTAAAATCTAGAATGCTGATAAAATGTTTTGTAAATTTTTTATTAGCATAATATTTTATTGAATATGTGGAAATTTCACATTCTGCACCTTGATCACATTTACTTCCCAGTCCAGAACATGCCTAATCTCATCTATTTTGCTAATTTTTAAATCTCCAAGCCAATATTCCAGACAGGTATATTTACAAACTCAAATATACACAATATCTTTTTGTAGGGCAATAGCTTTTTAAATGTTGTATTTCCCATGAATCCTGGAGGAAACTACAGGCAAAATCAAATCTCAAAACAAACAAACAGAACCAGATTGTCAGATAAATGTGTACATATTACCTAATTCCCCCCACTCTGATATTCAAGTCAAGGTGAATAAACAAACTCTTAAGGAGAGGGTTAGGTTTTGTGAAAATAGCAGAATTCTATTTTTCAGATACATACTGGATTTTAAAAATAATTCCCAAATGATTAAGTATTATCTGAATTCAGACATAAAACATTTGACTGGTTCAAAACAAAATCTAGGATTGTAGGAAAGGCCATATCCATTGATTCCTTCCAGAAGACTCTGTTCGTGATGAGAGATAGATGATGAAAAACAACTTTCCACTGACAAACAGATGGCAACGGCTGCAGATGGAAACTGTCGATGTTTGCCAAAAAGAGAAGTCCGATAGAATACATCCAAGTAAATTCAGAGAATACGGATTGATCTTTGTGGATTTCTACATAAGAGCGAGAAAGAAAACAGTTTTTATTTGTAGCCATGTAAGTAGTGCCTAGGACAGTATTGTTATGAGGGTAAAAATATCACCTTAACCAGGTTCAATTTTACTTTGTTAAAAGGAACAAAAAAACAAATTAAACAGAAGACATTCAACAATGTCTTTAAATAGGAAAGAATTAAAATGCAAATTATATTGTTTATGTCTGAAGTGTATAGAATTACATTTATTGTTTGTCAGTGGCAAAAGTAATCATTACAAGTTAAGTCATATCAAATAAATGTTCTGTTGTTCTGAGTTAAATGCTTTACTGTGTTTAATCACACAAGAAGTGTGGAAAGAAAAATTAACTGAATCCCAAGCATCTATCATTTAAATGTTCCTTGTCCTTGGGCAGAATTTAAAAGTATATTCATTTACATGATTCATTTTCTATAGATTCACAAAATATTAATAATCTCTTCTAATTGACTGAGTGCTTATTTTGAAACATTAATATTTTTCAGCTCTAGTAGTACATAGCATGTGCAAATGATTAGATTTCATAAATAGTTGATATCTTATTTTTTAATATAATTTTTCTATTTTAGTGCATATAACAACCATTATTAATATTATAATATCTCTCAAATATTGGAATGAATAAAGAGTAGAAAACCTAAATAAGAAAATAGGCTGTATTTATATATCAAAACATAATAAATACCGACACTTAAAAAAAGCATATTCTGCCGGGCAGTGGTGGCGCACGCCTTTAATCCCAGCACTCGGGAGGCAGAGCCAGGTGGATCTCTGTGAGTTCGAGGCCAGCCTGGACTACCAAGTGAGTTCCAGGAAAGGCGCAAAGCTACACAGAGAAACCCTGTCTCGAAAAACCAAAAAAAAAAAAAAAAAAAAAAAAAAAAAAAAAAAAGCATATTCTAAATTTATGAAGAATGGACATAATTATTCATAAGAAATGTTTATATAATCACAATTATGGCAAAATAAGACTCAAAGCGAAAGTATTTAAACATAATAAAGTGTATTTAGTGGTATTTTTTAATGAAAAACAATTATTTCATAAGTCAGACTGTAGTGAGTATAACTTAGAGTATTTAGTTATCGCTCATCCTGTATACAATTGTGTGCTAATTGAAACTTTGCTCTAGGTGGGGCCTGAATTTCAGGATATGATGGTTACAGGCTGTTGGAGTTTGCTCTGTTTCTGGTGTAACTGACATATATCTTTATTTCAGAACACAAGGCTGAAGGATAACACTTGTTGTACCATATGAAATAGTGCAACAAGACAGAAGGAAGAGCTGGTATTCACACAGATTCTTAGGATCTCTATTGAGATGTTAATGCAACAGTGTCCACTCACAGTGGGCAAAACTACTCACGTGGACAATATAAAACCCGGAGAATTATGAATTAATTCGATGGAGATGTTACATCATATTTTGGATGTATAATTATTGCCGATTTTGCCTTCACAATGGGCATCTTTTGAATCCTTAATTTCAGTGAATAAAATATTTCCTCTAAGGAACATATTGTCATATTTTTCATTCTGTAATAAAATTATAAGTGAAAAAATATTCTGTTCTGAATTGTATTAGGTATTAACCTAAGCACATCTTCTATGATTATGAGTGATTTATATGGCTTTAATGTAAATCTTATGTTTATCTATAGCCCATTTCAACAGATTTTTTACTTTACCCATTGTTCAGAAGCTCATTGTGAATAAGGAAAGCACACATTTCTGGTATATGAATTCTGTATGAGAAACTGTGAGTTTTTGTTGGACTTGAGAAAGACTTCTCAAGACAGCAGGAAGTTTGCTCCATTTAGTTAGAGATAGTTCTTAATTTGCTTACTGAAATTTCATTTGGGGATTTGTAAAGAGATTGCCATATGTTGCTTTGTTGTACTGTGGACATGTTCAAGCACAGTGGTGAATTTATACGTCTTCAGCCTTGCACTACATTATTTACAGTTCTGCTATCATAGTCTATGGTCTTCTTTCCCGGGGCCCCACTCCGTTGTGTGTTTCTCTGGTTGAGCATGCTAGCAGCTTACAAGCATGTATTGCAGGGTTTCTTTTTCTTCCTTTCTTTTTCTTTTCTTTTTTAATTGAAAATAGATTCTTCTCTCATACAATACATCTTGACCACCGTTTTCCTTCCCTCCATTCTTCGCAGCTCCCCCTGCTTCCTCTCTTCCACATACCTACGTATGCTCCATTTCCTCTTCAGAGAAGAGCAGGCCTCCAGCAGACAACAACCAACTAAAACAAAACAAAATACAATAAAGCAAAGCAAGTCCCCGCAAACCCAAGCTGAACCTAACAAGAGGAAAAGGGTCTCAAGGACAGGCAACAGTCAGGGACACACCCACCCCAGCAGTTACAGATCGCATAATTTCACCAATTTAACAGCCATAACATATACACAGAGGACCTTGTGCAGACTTCTGCTGGCAGCCCCCTCGCCATTTCTAATCTCTATAGCATTGATCTATGTATGGTATATTACCTTCAAGAAGTAAGTCATTAAGGGCTTGAGAGATGGCTTAGTGGCCAAGAGGACTGGCTGCTCTTGAAGATGACCCAGGTTCAATTCCAAGCTAACAATTGTCTGTAACTCCAGGATCTGACACCCTGTTACAAACATACATGTAGGCAAAACACCAATGCAAACAAAATAAAAATAAATTATTTAAAAAAAAATCTTTAGCTATTTTACTGTCCAAGTGGAGTCTTAAATTACACTTTCCATCTACTACACAACACAGGTGTTAATTTTCTGATCTGTCATTCTTATGACCTCTTAGAGTAAGACTTTTATCTTAATAATCAAAGTTTTGTAGTGGGTAGCTGTTCCAGCTTTGACCTGGAAGTACTACCCCCATTGAGGCTTCCACTAACTGTCACGCCTACAAGGTGGGGCTGAGACAGGACCGCTTAAGACTTGAGATCTGGATGTGCCAGCTCTCTTGGTTCCTGGATCCTGGATGCTGGAGGTAGACCGAGCAGAGTTCTCCAGAGAATACCAGTGGACTGCACTACACCTTTCCCGGATGCTGTAACCTATCCCTTTACTTGTAAGCTACCCCACAAAATAAACCTCCCTTTTAACTACATGGAGTTGCCTTAATACTTCCACCATTAAAGTTTCATTTGATGAATTTTCATATCACAATGTTGGGGATTCCTGAACACCAGTGGTAGGAGAGATGCACAGTGGTTCTCTAAGTGTACAAGGTTTAAAGGTTTTCTTTGTCACCTATCAAAGACACAAAGAGGTAGCATGTCTTACTTTAGGGTTTTCCTTAAAATCTGCATCATATCATCAGGATTTCCTATAATTTACAATATCTGCTTTAGTATGTAGAAATTTAGTTTCCTCAGATCTTGCACCACTAGGATGTGGAACTCTCCATCTTAACCACAGTATCATTTCCACAGCTATGTCATTTCTTGCCTAAACAGTCTGCTCTACTCAGTATTGGTTCTAATTGTCATGGCATTTTCTTCTCCTCTAAAAGTTGATACAGAAAAACTCTTCACTCGTGGACACTGACAAAGTAAATTGTGTTATGTTGATAAACTATTTCTAAGTGTCATAACATCTTTACCTCATAGGAGAAGGAACACGGATGTGGACAATAAATGACACTCCCATGGTGCATCAGTCACCAGAAGATTGTAGGAAAGGGTTCCATCAGTTTAGTTTTCTCTGTTTTTCTCTGAGGTATGCAAATAGATGCCTGCACACTATAGAGATTTATACAACTATCAATACCATTGCATTTTCTCTATTGATATTTAAACTGGAAAAGACAAGTACTTGAATGTGATTTGCAAAATCACTAGTACCAGACCATGTTTATGAGTTTGTTTGTTTTTTTTTTAAAGAGTTTTTACAGCAGGAACTTTCTAGTCTCAGATCTAAAGTTGGCTTGATCTCAGAGTACTGATGATCAACATTATGGATGATGTATTTCATGCCATTTCACTGTGTATTACTCTGCACTTAGAACTTTGAGTCTGATTTATACCTCATTTTAATAAATCTTTATATTTCAATAAATCTTTAGGGAACATTATACACTGGTCACTTGAGACTAGCTCTGGACATTAGTGTATAGTATTATTTTAACACAATTAATTCCTTGTAAAATTTTTACCTGATTGTAGATTTTTTTATTATATAGTTTATGAAATTGTCATCACTTCATTATTCATCTTCTTAATATTTTATATTATTTCCATATTTCCCACTATAATTGAAACTTTGCTGTAGCATTTTGAAAAGCATATTTGAAAATCCCTTAGTATACTGTATTACCTCTAAAATTAGAGAACTGAAGTCACAGAAAATACAATTTAAAATTCACTCAGTCTCTCATAAGATTCAGTACTGGAAGCAATTCACCTAATTTATTTTTATTCATTCTACATCCTTACTTTTCAAAAAATAGTAATTTTTAGTAATATATTTCTCCAAAGTTCAACACTGGAATAGATATTAAAAATTATATCTGGCCTGGTTTCAAGAAATCATGAACCGTAGAACCTTTGACCTTATGAATAATGAAGCTATTCATATAGAAAGTACTTAGGTTGAAATTCTGAATGTCGCTTCATTTATGCTCTCTCTAGAACATTATGAAAGTATCAAATAAAGATACTTTGTAATATGTGCAGATGATTGCATTTTGTCTTTGAAGAAAGATGTAACGATTTCCTAAAGTGTTGCACTGATCTCAAGCTCTTTCCCAGGTATCAGAGGCTTTCTTTCTGCTTTTATTCATACTCATTTCTCCTCAAGTTAAACCTAATTTTACTTGTTAGGATTCATGAGTTTCTCATCTGCTCTACCCGTTTTCATCAGATATGCAGAGGTCAAGAGGATATTTGACTCTGCTGGTTCTAGATATAAAGCTCCAAACCACATGGAATCTGTGCAGTTTATAATATAAATGGAGTTAGGGATTCCTGATGTGGGGCAGAGGGCAGATAAAAGAAAAAAGAGAAAGGAAAAGAAGAAATAATCCATATTAAGAAACAAGTATCTTACAATCTCTGTTTCATTAGAAGGAAAGAAATGAATAGTATTTCATAAATTTATATGGCATAAAATGATGTCTGCATATAAATGTCCCTTATTAAGTCATATATTTGTACTGATTTTTGTGATACGGATGCTTAATAGCTAATCAATAATGACATTTAAATTATGAATTTTTCAATATAAAATTTTTATTATCTGGTAATTTCAAATCATGTACTCCAATCACTTACTTCTCATCCTCCCATGTCTGCCCCTTCACCCTTGTGACTTCCCCTCAACAAAAAAGGACAAAAATAAGAAAAAAAAATGTTGAATTTGTGGTCCATATTCTCTCTATAGGATGGGCAAATTCTCCATGCCCTGACCCGTAAGTAGAACTGAGTTCTTCCCCTTCCACATCCTTGAGAGAAGCCATCAGTTGTGTGGGGCTGCATTTCAACATCCCCATCACATTTTTTAAGAGTTCTCTTCAATTTGCACTCATACAAACCTTCCTCTTTCTTGCCAGTTGGACTCCTGGAGCTCCACCCGGGGCCTGGCCTTGGATCACTGCATCCAGTTCCCTCAGTCATTGGATGTGGTTTCTAGCACGACAGTTAGGGTGTTTGGCCATCCCATCACCAGAGTAGGTCAGTTTGGGCTGTCTCTCGACCACTGCCGGTAGTCTATTGTGGGGGTATCTTTGTGGATTTCTGTGGGCCTCTCTAGTACTTTGCTTCTTCCTATTCTCATGTGGTATGAGTGAGAATTGTTGAGACCAATGTTGGATAAAGCACAGGGACAAATAGCCAAACGAATGGAAACACATGAACTATGAACCAAGAGCTGAGGAGCCCCCAACTGGATCAGGCCCTCTGGATAAGTGAGACAGTTGATTAGCTTGATCTGTTTGGGAGGCATCCAGGCAGTGGGGCCAGGACCTGTCCTCAGTGCATGAGCTGGCTGTTTGAAACCTGGGGCCTATGCAGGGACACTGCTCAGCCTGGGAGGAGGGGACTGGACCTGCCTGGACGGAATCTACCAGGTTGAACTCAATCCTCAGGGGAGTCTTTGCCCTGGAGGAGATGGGAATGGGGAGGGTGGGCTGGGGGGAAGGCAGAGGGTGGGGCGGGGGGGGGGGGGCAAGGGAATCTGTGGCTGATATGTAAAATTAAATTTAATTATAAAATTAAAAAAAATAAAAAGGAAAGAAAAAAAGAGTTCTCTTCAATTGCTTTCTGTCTCAGCTGTTACTTTTTTGGGGGGGATAGGTTGGGGATTTAGAGGTTGTCACAGAAACCTTCCATGTTCTTCCCTCTCAACTGTGTGTCTACAGTCATCAATATCACAGGAAAGTAGCCTCTTTGGTCTTCACAGTCAGCCAAAACACACATCATCAGCCTCCACACTAGTTTCTGGTGATAGCACATACCTCAAACACTGCCTCCGACTGCAATATGGCCATAGACCCAGACAAGGCCCTTAGAGGCAACCTGGACCTTGAACACCAACATGGCCTTGGGCTGCGTTAAAGACTGTGGACATCCACATGATCTTCAGTAGTAACATGGACCAGGAACATCAACACAGATTAAGGCTGTACTAGGACCTCAGACTCAGACATGGCCCTCAATGGCAAAACAGACCTTGGACCTCAACATAGCCTCAGGTGGCTACATAGGACAATCACACCAAAATGGTCTCCTGAGGCAGCAAATCCTGAGGAAATCACCAAGGCTTCAGTCAGCAACAGAGACTGCATAAAGTCTACATGGAACCTTGGCTTCATCAGGGCCTGGGGCAGCAGCATGGACCACATATACCAATGTAGCCTCCGTTGGGATCACAGATCGTAGTGGATCTTTGAGGAGGTCCAATCTTAAACAAAAACTATTCTTCATCTCAGACCTCCATCACTGTCCAGACCTAGGGCAATCTTGTGGCTGGCCAGAGTGTTTGGGGGGCTGAGTCTGTGTCTACACCAGCTCCAGGCTGGTGCAACCCACCTGCTACCCCTATCGTGCAGTTACATGTTCCACTACGACCTCAGCATGCTCTCACACCTGTCACTGCCATCTTGTCTCCAATTCTGCCTCTCTCCACAGCGTCCTTGCTGCTCATTTTTTTTTCTGTTTTTTCAACTTCTCCATCACATGTTTGTTCATCACAGTGGCACCTGGCTGGCTTCTGTCATGCCCACCCATTTAAATTATTATTAACTGTAATCATCATGTCCATTTTCATGATGTATTCATGCTATCAAACTGAAACTCTGTGTCTTTTAAACTGTCTAAAGATGGCATTTCTGAATGCATATTGGTTGGGAGAAGGGAGAGTAATTATGTAAGGGAGGCAAGAAACAAAATAAAAATTGAAAACAAGTTTACTCAAAAAGAATGAGATACTGGTAAGTTAATATTATTATAAAATTAGTTTTTAAAATTAGCAGATTGGAAGAGGAAACATATATCAGTGTATGAGAAATTGCCATATAAGCATTTAGCCCTGTGTTCAGATCCCTAGCACTTGAATAAAAGCTGGATGCTCCTTGTAACAGCACTCAAGTTGCAAAGATAGATTATAATATCTACTTTGGTTGTCAACTTGACTAAATTTGGAGTTAACTAAAACCCAAGGAGCTGGGTACATCCATGAGGGATTTATCTTAATTACATCATTGGAAGTGGGAAGATTCACAATTATTCCTGATCATTTAAGGTGGAAAGATCCCACTTCAAACCTCAGCCACGCCTTCTGGTAGCAGGCTGTGTGAAGGACATGAAAAAAGGAAACGCTTATTCTTTTCCTGCTTGTCCTTGATCTCACTGGCAATTTCACTCCTTTACTAGCATTAGAGTCTAGTTCGTTGGGATTCCGGCATATACTGAAGACCATCCAGCCAAATGGACTGAATAACTTCTGAGTTCTTATACTTTGGATTGGTAGATAGCCACTGTTGGACAAACCAGACCACAACCGATAAGCCATTCTACTAAATCCATGTGTGTGTGTGTGTGTGTGTGTGTGTGTGTGTGTGTGTGTGTGTGTGTATTACATTCTATCAGTTATTTTCCTCTGTATAACCATAAATAATGCACAGAGATCCTCAGTACAACCTATCGCAAAAGGCTATATGCAATTAGTGATCTTTAAGTTCAGCAACAGAACCGGATTAAAATTGGAGATGTAGAATGTGATTAAGGCAAACATCCTAGAGAAGTTCTGAGCCCCACCCACATGTGTACCTATAGTCATGCAAACATGAAGACAGAGAGAGAGAGAGAGAGACTGACAGAGAGAGAGAGAGAGACAGAGAGAGACAGAGAGAGACAGAGAGAGACAGAGAGAGATAGAGAGAGACAGAGAGAGACAGAGAGAGAGAGAGAGAGACAGAGAGAGAGAACATTAAACAAAAGAAAAGAATAAACAATGACAGCTGTAATGGGAAATGGGGTAAAGCTCAAATAAATTTTTATCTTAATGTATTTCAAGTTTTATGCCAATACAGTCCTTCATATGCTTTTTCTGTCCTTGATAAGGTTCTCTTATGAGTCCTGAGTATCCAGGCTGGAGTGCTAATTTGATGTTCAATTAAGGGAGAACACACTATGCAGCAATTGAATTAAATATGTATCCGGGTGTTACTGTTTGATTTATTCATTTGATAGCTAAAACTATCAACTACATAATATTTGGACTTAACCAAGGGTAGCCATGCCTGGCATAATCAAATGTGAGATCATACAATTAGATCTGAGCTTCACATATGAAATAGGAAGTCCAGTCTATGGACAGCCCCCTTTTTCCCATGAGTTTGCAGATGAACGTAATGTGGGTGGTATAGATATTATACTAGAATCCCCATTTTTCACTGCCATGGATGTGAAGTCCTCATAGTTTGCCATTGTACATCTTGGCTTCATCAGTGTCAGAGTTCAACAATGAACTGATACCAAATTTGTGAACTAGATGTGACGTACTCTTGTGATGAACACTGTAAAAAATATGGCATGTGCTTTAGTATAGCGTAACAAGCAGAGGCTTTGATGATTTGGCAAAGCATGACAGAAAAGGGCTAGACTATCTTTAACAGACTGTCAAGAAAATGTGGATATTAAAGGTTTGTCACTGAGCATTTAATAGAATATTCACAGTTAGAGAAGCCTATAGCACTGCTGACATTGGCTAAAATACAAGAAGCACATTATCATTAGAAATGTGGATACTATGCATACTAGTATCACATACTCAGTGAATTAAAGATTGTGTTGTGATTGTGATTGAAAGAAAATGGGATCGTTGTGATGTGAAGACTGTCCTCCTAACTAAACTATATTTTACATTCATGAATAAATCATAGATTGAAAAACTGACTGTTTATTTAAGGGAGTTGCCAAAGTGCTGAAGAAGAAGCTGCTTTCTTTTGGTTTCAGCTGTACACTGAATGAATAACTGTAAGGGTTTGTGAAATGTGATGCCTAACTATGTGGAAGTTCTCCAGATTTTACAGATTGAAAAACCTACTAAAACTAACAATTTGACTTTCAAAAATAGCAGGTAAACCCTCAAAGTTTGACTGTCAATACAGAACAAGTGGCACCTCAGAATGACTAAAATGTTGGGAGTCTCAGATACACAAAAGCTTAGTTGAAAGATCAAATATTTCATGCATTTGTCTAAAGCAGAAGGAGATTCTGGAACACATAGGAGTGGCCTGTGTGTACATGTTTGCATATACATATAGTATTTACTTGATGTGTATACACAATGTAAGATGTTACAGAATATTGCAAAGCATAGAAAGATGAACACAAGATAACCATATGTTTCTGCAGATTGTGTGGCACCAAGGTAAACCCATCCTATACTGAAGAGGGTTGAGATCAGAAGACACCACAGAAGAAGGGGCAGAAAAATTATAACTGCCAAGTCTCAGGGGAATGGCCATCAAACACTGGATTCTGACCTAAAAGTGCTAGTACAATCCTGAAAACACAGCAACTTTGGCTATCTTCACAAAACTCCCATAAGACCAGCTCTTGACTGCCACCATGGATGGGTGAAGTGTACATGAGGCCTCTCCCCTCCCGGAGGAGTACTATATACTTGATAACTGCTAGAGGAGGGTAGGTAGTTTTTTCTCTCATTTGTAGCCACTGATAAATATCTTACAATCCAAGAAAGAGCCCCTCCACATGATAAATCAAGTAAACCTAATGAAGTTCAGTGATTTACATACAAATGCAGAAAGGCATGGAAGTAGAATGCAGAGTGGTTGAGAAGGAGGGTATCCACAGGAGTGAGAGGGCAGAGGGTGTTAAAAGAGGAAATAGCGATGAAGATGATCACAATACATTATACATATATAGTCAAAAATAGAAAAGTGAGCCAACAAAGAGGAAAAGAGAAACAAGCCATGACACTTGTACATTTTATATGCAAGGAACACAATGAATACAACCATTCAGCTGCAAGAACAAGCTGCCACTGCTAAAAGGAAGAATTACTGAAAAGGGAGAGCTAAGAATCAAATACAATTATGACTAGGCCTGGAAATCTTGAAACCAAAGAGACTTTGTGCAGATAGATTCTAGAATTGTTGATGCTGACATTGCCATTCATTTTTCCCCTCGTTTTGAAGAAAAATGTCTGAAAATCTTATCCTGTGCTTAACCCTTCTGAAAATATTTTCATTCCCAATAAACATTTTTCTAAAAATTTCAGAAACATAGACTAGACTTACAGTTTAGTGAAGGTCTAAGGCTTGACTATTTCTAATAAGATAAAATACATTTAATTTTAGGATATTTTAAACTTTGTGTTGCTATTATAATAGATTGGTATTTGAGGTATATGAGTCTATGCTTCCTCCAAAAAGAGTTTTAAATCTGGACAAAAGCACTGTAAAGAGGAATTTGACCTAATTTGGTAATATAGCAAATGAAGGAAGAAATTCACAAGCCAAGAAACTAAACGTCATTACAAACTAAAGAGCACAATAAAGATTTCCTTGGGATTTTAATAATGGAATGGAGGAAACATGACATACCCACCTTTGTCCAAAAGATCAACTTTGGACTGCTCATTTGCTGAGTTATTGTATGTTTTTAAATCAACATATTTGGTCATTTTTAAAAGTTGTAAAAATCACACACACACACACACACACACACACACACACACACAGATGTATCTTGGTTTGTGCTCAATATTAGTCATATCTTGGTGGTTCCTACATGCAGATGAAATAGTTCACTTCAAGTTGAAAGCAAGCAATCTAAGGAAAATATATGTTCCAGTATTACAAAGTACAGCATGTGCAGGTTGCCTGAGATTTTGGTCGTCTGAGAAGCATCTTCTGTAAGGAATAGAGTTCCAGAGTTTCAGAGCCCAATTTGCTTTTTCTTGAAAGATTTCTTCACCAACATATATCCTTTAGGCATGTTATCAACACTGATTGATGTACACTTGTTTTTTTTCTTACTTAAAAATCTTGACTGGTATACAATTTATCTAGATAAAGCCTCATTGAAGTTTTAAAAAAGAAACTATAGTTTAGGATTCATGTGGAAAAAAGCTAAAGAATTAAAGAAACAGAGTAGAGAGCACTTTGTTTAATAATCTGTGTCATTCTGTTATTAACTCCTGAGACATGGAGAGAACTAAATCAGTGTTGCAGTGAATGAACCATGACCTGTATATCCTCCCTGGGCAAATGAAATGTTAATTATATTGGTGCTTTCAATTCAATCAGCTTATTCTTTCATTCATGTATGGAGACAAAGGAAAGTGCAATGGCATGAAGGGAAATCTTCTATGGTTTGCAAGAAGACAAAACATTGAATGCCTCTTTTTTTCATGGGGGAAAATGGAATGCATTATTTCCACTCAAATACTTATATTTACAACAGTCATCTTTACACCATATTTCTTGAGCATGTTCTCTCTCTTTAACACAAAGCGTACATAATTTGAGATCAATAACAAACTGTTGAGAAATGACTTGTATTTGAAGTTCTTGTAATTGCTACTATAATTTTCAGTGCTGCCCAAACTCATAAGCCACATTGGGATACAATGAACAATTCTATTCAGCCCCATAACCTACTCTCCACTTTTAATTTTACACCATAATAAACTGACCAGATTACATCTCTGCATTTTTCTTAGAAACTAAAATTTATCATAAAATAGAGCATTCTAAAAGGTAAACATTTTGACTAAAACAATTATGTGAGATAATTTTTATGACACAGTCTGAAGTGCTTGAAATTCATCATGTTTATAAACCATAACATTGATCAGCTGAATAGAGTTGAAGATGAAAACGCAAATCCACACACAAGTGGACACCTGAATTTGATGAAGAAGCCAGGTATACACAGTGGAAAAAAAGGCATCTTCAAGAAACTTTGTAGTCATACTTGATGTCTATATGAAGAATATATATAGACCCATACTTACCACACTTCACAAAACTCAACTCCAAATGGATCAAAGACTTCAACATAAAACCAGATAAATTGAAGCAAATAGAGGAGAAAATGGGGAATAGTTTTGAACTCATTGGCACAGGGAAAGACCTGAACAGAACATCTTAAACACAGGCAGAAGGAACAACAATTAATACATGGAACCTCATGGAACCAGGACACTTCTGCATGGCAAAGGATACCATCATTAGAAAAAAGTTACGGCCTCCAGCATGGGGAAAGATTTTTACCCACTTCACATACAATAAAGGGCATATATATATATATATATATATATATATATATATATATATATATTATCAAGAAAACAAGTAAATCAGTTAAAAAATGGAGTACAAATCTAGACAGGGAATTCTTAATCGAAGAAAATCACAGGGCTGAGAAACATTTAAAGCAATGTTCAACAACCTTTGCCTTAGGGAAATGCAAGCTAAAACTCATCAGAACTGCTAAGAACAATAAAACAAAAGATAGATCATCCTTTCAAGGATGTGGAGTCGGTGGGCACTCATCCAAGGTTGTTGTCAGTGAAAACTTGTACCGTAGTAGGGAAATTAGAGTGGCGGTTCCCTGGGAAGACAGAAATTGAACTACCTTAAGATTCTGCCATCTTCCTCTTGGATAAAAATCAAAAGATGCTTCATCCCACCACAGGAACACTTCATCCTACCATGGGAACACTTGCTCAGCCAGTGCTGCTCTATTCATGAAAGCTGGGAATTAGAAACAACTAGATGTCTTCCAACTGAAGAATGGATAAAGAAAATGTGGTACCTTTACAAAATATAGTATTACTCATCTGACCAAAAAAAAAAAAAAATGACATCATGAAATCCGCAGACAAATGAACAGAACTAGAAAAAACTCTGCTAAGTGAGGTAACTCAGACCAGGAAAGATAAATATGGTTTGTATTTCCTTAAGTTTGTACCTTAGCCATTATTTTATTTTTATTTTACTTTATTATCTAAATGTACTGTTTTTTTTATTTTCTCTCTTTTACCCTACAGGTCCTTCTGTCTAATAATATGGTTCAGTTTGGTGTTTTATGGGATTCTTGTGTGTACTTATGAGTAGGTCTTTCTGTGCTTTCTCTTGAACTTCTTTCTTTATGTTTGTTTATTTCATCCTATTCCAAAATGTTAGTTTTTGCTTTGTCTTACTGTATTATATTTTATTACAGTTTGTTTCATGTTATTATTATCTCTTAAATCCTGTTTGTTATGAAAAGATCTAAAAAATTAAAACTTTAAAAAGAATTTTAAGAGAAATAGTCAATATTTATATGTAGTGTTAATGAATATGGTTCTAGTATTTTATATGAGAAAATACTGCACAACCATTCAATATTGATATATTTCTTAGATTATAAACAGTGATAATTATTATTTAGTCTTTCACAGGTGGTTATACTAGAAACAGAAAGATAAAATTTAAACAATTATATTTTCATTTCCTTTATCCCAAATACTAGCACATGATTGGTCTAAGATATTTTTAGGTTCAAAATAACAAACTAAATGGAGAAAATTAAAAAAAGAAAGCAGAAGCTTTATTAGGCTGTAGGCAAATAAAATTAATTAAACAGAAGAGGCAAACATTTGAACAGTGTACTGTACAGTGTGAAAGTATTCCCCAGGGTTGGCGGATGTGCTTTGTTTATCAATTCATGAAGTCTTATTCATGATTTCCAATATTGCGTTTGAAAGACAGAAAAATACAGAGATGGTGTTCCTGGTCTTGGCCCATGAATTTTCCAATAAAGTTCAGTGTTTTGTGTTTGCTCATTTGCTACAATTAATATTCCAGTGGTTTATTTTTTTGTGGCTATTATGAAGCAACTAGGATTTTGTTTGGTTATGAGGACTTGGATTTTGACTACAGTCTGTTTGAGGTACTATCAGAAAGATTGTGGACCAGGTAGTAATTTAAATAATTGTTTTTCTTTCTTTTCATTTTTTTCACTTTTTTCATATATAGTTTCAAGGACCGGAAATTTCAAAATGATGGTTCCAGAAGCTTTCTTGAGTGGTAATGAACTATATCTTGGCTCACTGATTTTTTTAAAATTATATCCTAATATGTGGAAGGGAAAAGCCATATCCCTAGGTTCTTTTATAAAAAGTCACTAATCCTGTTTATGAATTTGCAGACCTCTTAATGTAATCACTTTCCAAAGTACCCCTTACTAATGTCAGAGTGTTTCATAATAGCCATTCAAAAAGTATGTAATGAATACATTTAAAAAGGAACTCGATTAACATAATGATTGAATACTCTCATTTCTAAATTAGCTATAAAATATAAAAATAAGAATACTGCATATCATATGATAATTTTCATATGATAATTTGTAGCACACAAATAAAAAAGCTTTAAGTTACTTATATACTCAGTTTTATTTTATTGCTTGCTACTTCATAATTTAAAAAGGATTGCATGATCAGCAAGTTAAATAATACATAAGTGTGGAAAATGAGTAATAATGTTTCTTTATTTGTATGCTGCTAAGTATATCAAGTGACCATATCCAATTTGAGAATGAGATTTAATAAAGTATAAGTGAAAGTCATAATTATATAGGATGTATACACTATTATGTTGTTATTTTATTTGTGCTAAAATACGATTTTATTTGTATGTTAATAAATAAAAGCGTCTGGGGGTCAGAGCTAATAGCAAGTCATTTAGCAGAAGTCTGGCAGTGGTAGCACACACCCTTAATCCCGATCACATGACAGGCAGATCTCTGTGTGTTCAAGGACACCATCAGCATGGAGACACATGCCTTTGATCTCAATACCAACTATAGAGACCTGGAGGTCTGTATAGACAGACAGTGACGAGGAGGTCATGTGTTTGGGTTTACAACCAAGGAGAAGGCAGAACAGAAAGTCAATAAAAAGACAAACACACAGGAAGAGGGTCTCTTTCTCAGGAGAAGGACGGCAGCAGCAGCGGGTGTAAGAAGGTGGTCTCAGCTTTTGGCTACTGCTCTCTGACCTCTGGGCTTTTAACTCTGCATTGGGCTCTATGTTTCTTATTTAATAAAACCATTTAGAATTGCATCTACACACTACTGTTGTTTATGCAGTGAAAAAGTTAGTAAATAAACTATTTACCTTATAATTACTTTATGTTATGATTAATCATAAAATTAAATATCAAAATTAGTTTGTTTAAATTTTATATTTTAGGCTTACTCCTTATGCAAATGAGATAGTCTTGAGTAAGGTATGTATAAGATTTTGTAATATGTAATATGGATTATTAAACATCATGATAATGTTATAAATTTTAGTGATGGGCTGTAATATACATAAAATCACTGCATTTTGGGGTTGTTTGTTTTTCTTTCTGTTTGTTTGTTTGCTATCGTCAAATCCAGGATATTTGAAATTCTATGAACTTAAGATTGAAGTACATATTACAATTGGAAAAATATTATATGGTTCTCTTGGAAAAATAAGGAGATCAATAATATAACATTCATATTATGTGTGTATTATCACTGTTCTTTATGTATACATAAGTCATAAATTATTTTTAACTTTTATGTAGTATATTTTACAACAAATAAAGTTAAAAGCAGAACTACCTTTCTAAAATTTTATTTAAGAATAAGAAATAATTGTTTGAAATGAAAGCAAAAATATTTATAATGGTAATTTATCAAATATTCAAAAAGATGTTCACAAAAATTGTAGAAATCAGATAAATTGATTTCAGTTATCTTATTTCCTCTCTAAAAGTAGCATATTCTACTATTCACTAGAAATATCTTTGGTGAATTTTGCATGCTATGAATATGGAACATTATTCAGAATTTCATTTTAGGAGAAAATTTGCAGGCCTTTTAGGAAAACAGGGTTATATAAAAATAAGCCATTATAGATACATTTTTTAATGTTATTAATAAAATTTTTGTGCTGGTACATCTTTCTTCCTCATTCAAAAATAAATAAAAATTTCAGTAACTTTGCTAAATCCACAATTTGTATGCAGAAAAAGTCATGCAGAAGGCAAGGGTTACAAGGTCAGCTGAGTTAAAGAGAGAAGCATGTTATAGTAAAACTCAATTTATTACAGTATCGACTTGTCTCAGTAGTGAGGGATGATTGCATTAATCTCCCCATTAGAGTAAGCAGAAAGTTCAATCATATATTCTACATTGGTTGTCTGGGGATTTTGTAGAAAATATGATTTTCCATGCCTTCCTTTATGTATGAGTTTAATTTCCAAAGTCAGAAGGGAGGGCAAATAAAGGATGTGGTAGCTGTGTTTATTTTGTTAGTGCTAATGTTTGATTATTTCTGTTTCCTTTGAACTCAAGATTTAAGAGTTCATGGTTATAAATCCTTCTATAATTCAAATCAAAAGCAAAACTGATTTGTTGCCTTTAAACAAGTATAGCTACTAGGAGTCCACTGATGAGCCAGTGTGCCATGATAAAGTTTCCAGTAATAATTTACAGATATGGATCAATTACCAACTATGGCATGCAATATGTAACTCTAGGAAAAACTTTTCTATAGTCAAGAGTGAATAATTTTATTGTAAATGAAGGGGAGGGGGAAGAGAAATGGATCGAGGATTGATTTGAATATTAACAGTGTCCCTAATTGACCTTTACACCCAAGATTTGATTCCCAGGTTAAAACTAATTGTGAGCATTTAGGAAATAGAACCAATTCTGATGTACTTCAATCCATGGAAGCATGCCTCTGAAGAAGATTGTGCTTCCTTGGTTTCATCATTTTCTGGTCTTTCTCTGGTTACTCATGAAATGAGAGAATTTGGTCCACTCAGCCCTGCTGTAAGGTGCTGATGTCTCAAAGGTTCACCAAAAGCAATGTAGGTCATCAGCTGAAACTTCTAGAACAACAACCACCTCCATTTTAGCGAATTTCCTTAGGCATTTTGTTATAGGGAGGGAAACCTGATTCTCATTGTAATTGGTGTCAAGAAGTGTGGATATTTCTGTAACAATATAATGTTGGATTATATTTGACCATGTTCTTACAATATAGATTTTCAATTAGAATATGACAGGAATATAGGAGGGATTTGGAAGATCAGGTCCACCTAAGCCTATAAGTTGTCAAAATTATTAGCAGGCGATTTTGGCAGGAATTCAAGTGATCAGAATGCAGATAGATGTGTCGACAGGAAAATAGAGTTTCCAAAGGAAGTGATGACACTACTGGGAATTGGTTTAGATGGTCTCCTTGTGAAAAGCTAACAAGAATTTTATGAAATTTCTCTATGCCTTCACACTTGGTGAGAGGCAATATTAAGAATAAAACTGTTACTAGTTTCCAGTCTTTCTTCAGTCCTGTCAAGTTGCAACACACACACACACACACACACACACACACACACACACAATTAATTATCTCTCAGACAGACCCTTTATAATTAGACCAAAGTTAAAATCAGTAAGATTCTATATATTCATCCCAACATATGATCATCATGTAAAGTACAAACCTAAGGAAAAGTTCAGGAAGGTATCAAGTGACTTGATCCTTCAAGGAGATACCATTTCCACTATAGAAGACTGATAATGTGGATAAAAACAAATTCAAGTGTTTTAAACATATTCAGTGCATTCCTTACTCTCTAATCTCTGCACATATAACTTAGGAAAATTTATTGTCAATTTTTATAGACATTTGCCTAGAACTATATTGGCAATGTAGTCATATCTGTGGCTTGAACTTTATAATTCTACTGAAAATTTACAGAGAGAAAATTAGAAGTCTCCCCATTGCCCATTCTTCTTTGTCCTTAACTTAACCAATGTTCAAAGTCAATATGTTGGCTTTATGTTTAGTAACATAAGTTTTCTATTTTTCTCCTGCTCGGCTCTTCTTTATTTTCTCATCAATTATGATGAATAATCTATACTCTTCCAGTCATCTAAACAAATGCTAAATATTTTTCAAATCATGCCTGTATGTTATTCCTCTCTGATCTTTCTTGATTTTTCTGGTCAAATGTGTCTGGAGTTGTCCTAAGCTACACAGGAAATAAAAGGTTATCACTACTACAAGGTTGCTATTAGTTCAGCACAGCTGGTTAATAACAAGAAGCCTCAGAACACTGCATTTATTTCACTGAATTCCATAGAGTCCAAGAGTTGACCTGGTAGGTTCAAAACACAAACTTGCAGTACATTTAATTGAAATCAGACACTCTCTCCCATGCCATCAGAGTGCATAACAATGGAATTAACAACCCCCTTCCCTCCCCCCAAAAGAACAGTTCCAGTTTAATTTACTGTGTGAAAAGCAGTTGTTAAGGAGACTGAATAATTGTTTGAGTCTGTCCATGTATTCTCACTACAATCCATGACATATGAAGAGAAATGATCAGAAAGTACCTGGTGAGAATGTAACGTAAGTAAAGCAAGCAGCATTATTTGAATATCTAATCTTAACATCTTTTTGCAGACATCCACATTCTTTACAGTAAGAGGCATTTGTGTTGAGTGCATTAAGTAACAAAAGCCTGGCAATCCAAGGCTGCATTTGCTGCTTAGATTGGCCTGTCATGGAGCTCACTATAGCATTCTGTCTTTGTTTTGCTTAATAACAGTTTTAGGTGGTAATGAATGCAGCATTTTTTTTTAGAGAGCTTAAAGCAGGTTCTCTTAGCCTTCCTGTACAAATCATCTGCATTATAATGACTTCAATGGGGGTGTTAAAAATTTAGCTCTCTGGACTCCATTCTAAACTTTGACAGAATCTTTGATTTGAGGGAATGAAAATTGTGTTTAAGTGAGTCACATAAGTAATAGTCCATCCTACTGAAACTGGAAAGCATAGGTTCTTTAAATTGCTACCTAGCATTGCATATTTTCATATATGTCTTGTATAAATCACTCTGAGCAAAAAGATGATGGAAAACATATGAATATTACTATAACTCTTCTCATTTCAACTTACAAAAGAAGGATGTTGTCTGTGTGATTGCTTGGTATCTGCTGAACTGAAATTACTGAACCTTTTGGTAACTGAATAATAATTATACATAATTTTTTTCAACTTCTATTTTGTTTGGACTTAGGCTGTTTATTAAGAAATGAAGTACAGTTAGTTAAGTCTGGACTAACAAAGGAAAACATTAATATAATATTTTTAAATTTTTTTATTAAGAATTTTTTTATTCATTTTACATACTAATCAAAGATCTCCCTTTTTTCTCCTCCTGCTCCTCCAGCCTCCCTGTCCCAACCCACCCCATTCCCTCCTACAAGAAGGTAAGGCTTCCCATGGAGAGGTACATTTAGTAGAGGCGGGTCCAAGCTCTCCCCCTGCCTCAAGGCTGTGCGAGGTATCTCATCATAAGTAGTGGGCTCTAAAAAGTCTGCTCATGTACCAGGGATGGATTCTGATTCTATTGTCAGGGGGCCCCTTAAGCAGATCTAACATTTTTAAAAAGAAACATCAGAAATATATACTTTTATCCTTAAATTTTAAAGTTTCACTGTTGCATAAGTTGAAGACAAGAAAACATCAATAAGCTAAAATAAGAAATGAATTAATTATTAAATATTTGTATACATAATAGAATAAATTAATAAGAGTGTGTCATATACTACATTTAAAAATATCTGTTCATAGTGAAGAATATTGCAACTTTTAAAATTCTGAATGTTGAAGAACAAAAATTAAATTGAATTGAAATCTTGTACATCATATAAAGTAATTTCATTTTTGGTTAAACACCTAATGCCACAAATTATTTAGAATAATTATTTGGTACATTTTCCTAAATATAATTTGTAAACACAATTTTTGTATCAATGTAGATGATTGGTAAATCAGATTGTAATTTCTACTTAGGATTATTCATGACCTAGTTCTTAGAATTCTCTTCTAATGTATCATTAAGTCAGGCAGTTTCCACATGAGGAGATGTTCTGTAGAATAATGCTTTTGTACACTGGTTTAATAAAACACTGATTGACCAGTAGCCAGGTAGGAAGTACAGGTGGGATAAGCAGACAACAAGAATTCTGAGAAGAGGAAGGCTGAGTCAGGAGACACCAGCCCGCCTTCCAGGGAGCAGCATGTAATGGCACACAGGTAAAGCCATGGAACATGTGGCAACATATAGATTAACAGAAATGGGCTGAGTTTAAGAGTAAGAACTAGTCAATAGTTATCCTAAGCTAATGGCCAAGAAGTTTTAATTAATATTAAGCCTCTGTGTAATTATTTTATAAAAGACTGTGGGACTGTGGGTAAGACATTTGTCCTCACCGCAGGCCAAGTGGGACAGGAAAACTTATAGCTTCAGAGATGAGGTGACAAAAATGTTTTGTTTTTCTTTCAATGAACTCACTTGAGTCAAGCCAATAGGACCTAGTTCTTCTTTACAAGAAAAATATTTTATTTTTCTTTATTTTATTCATGAATATAATATGAAACAGATGTTTCACTGCATGCTAACTGACAATCTTTACTAAAAATAATTATACTACTTACTATTATACTGATTTTCATTTTATCGATCTTTCCATAAGTTGCTATGAGAAATGATATTTTGTTAAACTGTGTATTGCTCTTTCTTTCTTTTTTTTTTTTTTTTTTTTTTTTTTTTTTTTTTTTTTTTTTGGTTTTTCGAGACAGGGTTTCTCTGTGTAGCTTTGCGCCTTTCCTGGAACTCACTTGGTAGCCCAGGCTGGCCTCGAACTCACAGAGATCCGCCTGGCTCTGCCTCCCAAGTGCTGGGATTAAAGGCGTGCGCCACCACCGCCCGGCTGCTCTTTTATTTATATTCTGAAATGCCCTCTATCTCAGCACAATGTCAAGGAAAAGATTTTGTAATTTCATTTGCCACTGAATACTCACAATTTGAAATAATGTGAGTATAAGAATAAGATTGAGAATTTAGCATCTGTCTAATGCTAGTCTAACTAAATGGCATCAGTGGATTTTTTTCTAAGGTCTATGGCCTCACTAACTGTGGGAAGTTAGCTACATTTCCAGTACCAGGAATGCTTTCCTTCCTGCTGAGTAGGCCTTAAGTTCAAATAGACAGCTGTTGGTTGCCATTGACACGTGAGAGCCGCTTACTGCACCTTTGTGCATATCTTGCCACGCTGGTAATTGCTGTGATTCAAGGGGGTTGCAGCTGGGTAGGGCTATTTAATTGCTTTTTTTTTTCCCCTTGGCGTTTTGCATAGTTTTCTGTAACCATGGAAGACAGCCCTCAGAAAAGAGGCTTTCAGGTCAGATCCAGCTCAAATCATGCTAGTCCTGTGTTTTATGTGTGCCGTACGGTGTCTTCAGCAAATGGAATTACTCTCATGTGCTGCAAGGCAACAAAGGGCTATATGCATAATCTATAGTGTTTTCTGAGTCATTTGGATTACCTGACAAAAAATTCAAAAGGAAGTTTCTTATGAATGTTACTGGGTTTTTTGTCAGTCTATGCATTTTGTGGGGAGCATGTTTAGCCCAAGTGATTTAGCTTCCTCTAGAATATATAGGTATATACATATACCCATATGCTTATATGTGTGGAGTACAGTTTAGGCAAAATAAAATGTGATTTCTTGTGTCTTTATCAAACACCCTTGCTGTTGCTTTTCCCCTCATTTCGCCTCCTATTACTGTATTGATCTCCATCCCTTCTCCCCAGCTGAAGTTCTATACTTTATTTTATTTCCCACTTCATATCACCTGCATGGTGGTGCCTTTATACTGTATTGGTTTCTGTGGCCACTGCATAATGTATGCTACATCTGGACGTGGAACTAGTAACCTCAGATGAGGGAGAACATTCAGTGTTTCTGTTTCTGGATCTGAGTCGCCCCTTTGAATATAATATTTTCTAGTTGCACTCATTCACCTGTAAATTCCCTGATTTTATTTTTTATTAGAGTTGAATAATATTTCATTGTATCCATTTATCTGGTGCAGGACATTTAAGAAATTTCCATCTGCTGGTTATTTTGACTAGGGCAACAGTGAATTTAGGAGGAAAAGTAACTTGCATAAAATTTTAGTTTTTTCCATTGAATGGTAGTAGATTTATTTTTTAGATTTTGAGGACTCTCCACACTGATTTCCAGAGTGGGTATATCAATAATCATCCCTACAAACGGTAAGTGGGAGTTTTCCTTTTCCCACAACCTCACTATCATTTGTTTTCACTGGGAACCTAGTCCCAATTGACACATCCACATGAAGTTCCTGCATCTGTGGTTCAGGGAACATTGCAGAAGAGAACCAGAAGAATTGTAAGAGTCAGAATACCATGAAGTCTTCTGTGAAAAAAAAGTGTCTTTTAGAAATTGTAGCTAGAGTTTTCCTGCCTGGCCCACAGTCAGGACAAATCTCTTTCATCTGCCAGTCCCACAGCCGCTCAGACCTGACCAAGTAAACACAGAGACTTATATTGGTTACAAACTGTACGGCCTTGGCAGGCTTCTTGCTAATTGTTCTTACAGCTTAAATTAATCCATTTCTATAAATCTATACCTTGCCACGTGGTTGTGGCTTACCGGCATCTTCACATGCTGTTTGTTATCATGGCGGCTGGCAGTGTCTCTCTCTGCCTTCCTGTTCTTTCTATTCTCCTCTCTGTTAGTTCCGCCTATACTTCCTGCCTAGCCAATGGCCAATTAGTGTTTTATTTATTGACCAATAAGAGCAACACATTTGCCATACAGAACATCCCACAGCAAGAAATGGCTACATCAACAAAACAGAAACAATGGCACTATCAATACACATGTTAACATGGAAGGAGAAAAAGTTCATCAAATCCCAGTCCTAGACAAAGAACTAGAGATAACTAATGATGTCAGGGAGAAGGAGTATTAGCCTTTCCTAGGATTGAGTCCCTTTATTGCTTGTACAATGCAGAGTGGTCAGCCTTGAAGGCATTTTCATACAATCAAAATGAACTCAGATTTTTATATACACATGTACTTGTGCATGCACAGACACACAGACACAATACATGAAACAAAAATAATCAAAGAAAAAATACAAAAAGGAAAGAGTAAAGTTCAGCACAGGGTTAGATACTTAATGAAATTTTTTTCTCTTTTTTTTTTTTTCAGTGAAAGCTATAAGATATTTTAGGGCATGGGACTAATAAGGTTGCAGAAAGAACAGATGAGCCATCAATACCAAATAAGCCATGCTGCCTAATCAGGATCACACTATTCCCTTAATGTGGCCTGCATATTGCAGGTCAGGGAAATAACCATATTTTTTCCTCTTAAGTGTTTTTAAATACCTTCTGAGAATGGCAGACACTTGACTTTGATTTCAGTCTTTTTCATGTCTAGTCTGCTATTTCTTTTTTCATACAGGAGATAAGTCTATACAAAGGAAACCAATTAATTTACTTTATTTTTTTCAGTATTTACATTTGAACAAACTGTGGTTTTGCAGTAATGTAAAATAAGTACTACATAAAATCAATAAAAATATAATTATATATTTCAGTATTATTTGGGCTTCTTTAAGTTATTCATTCCAGTCTTAGTTTCTCTGTAAATTGTTTGTACTAAACCATGTTATTATTTAGAGGAATCCTTATTAAAGTGCTCTAATATAGACTCTACATAAATTAATATGTTTTGATTTACTGTATCTTATTTAGAAACAATTTAGTCTTTAGTCCCATTATGTTATCCAAATATACACAATTTAAAATCTAATGACATGTGGGCACTTTCCCCTTGAAGTTGTAGACTGATGACTATTTATTATATTTAACAAATAAACATAAAGGAATTGAACATTGGTGTTTATGTGGGTAGAGCTGCCTTTTTTTGGTATTATTTATTTTGTCTTCCATTATACTTTGTTAATACTAGTTCTTATATCTCTCCTCTAAATGATTTGGGATTGAGAATATAGTGATACACTGAAATGAGTCATGTTTTATGACCAATTTATGTTTAGCATTTAAGGATTATGTGAATGGTACAATTGTTTGTTAATGAACATAAGATATTTTTTCTTTATATCTGTATTATTGTTATTATTAAGATTACTATGTCATACTCTTTCATTTTAGACATGTGCTACCACGTCTTTCATGTAAATCGAATGTAAAATAACCTAAAAACCATAACTGATTACTTCTGAATAGTGGCTACAAATATGACACAAATCATTCTTCAGTTGCTGGGAAATATTAAAGTAAGTAATATTAGAGTAATTATAAACAAAGTGCAGTAGTTACCATTGAAACCATCAGCACTGACTTCACTTTAAAAATGACACATTTCTTCATTCTGTATATTCATAGCGACACATAAACCTATGAGGTGTTACAGAGATACACACTCAAAGCTTGAAGATCTTCCCATGAGGCCATGGGTTTTAAACTTTACCAATGCTAGGTCATTAAATGTGTCATTGAAATCACTCCTTGTGTAAGGGTGGTGGTAAAGGTCCTTTTGCCCTTCAATTGCTATAACCTGGATGATACTTTATGGAAAGTGTTAAATCTAATTTTAATTAAGTTTATTTAATTAAACTTCCACCCATCTTAATAACTAAGTACTAATGTAATGGAAGTCAGAGTGGCAGATAATCAAGTCATCTAAGTGACACATAGTTCTTAACTGGAAATGATATAATATTCCAAAAGTGAGTTATTGTTAGAGGGATACAGTAAAAGCAGCATTGCCATCTTTCCATCAGACAGCCAGAGATTTTTAGTATTGAAGATTGAACTATGTGTTCCTGAGGAATAACTGATTCTTTAGAAGAGTTATTTATGTTCTATACATTTTTAGAAAGACAGCAAAGAACACAGGTAATAATGAAACAAAAAGAGATGGACTAAAAATAAAGAAATGAGAGTTACAAGAGACTTGTTAACGCTGTGAGAGAGAAAACAGCTAAGAAGCCAGATAAACTTCTCAACAAATATACTTCAGTTAATTTTCTAAGTGTTTCGTGTGTGTGTGTGTGTGTGTGTGTGTGTGTGTGTGTGTGTGTGTGTTTCTATGCACTCTGATGAGCTAAGAATAACTAATAACTTGTTTCATCATACTTCTGTGTAATAAATCCAAACTATATATACCAGATTAGTAAGATAATTAATTTAATTCCCTGGATAGTTTGCATTTAGTTGCTAAAGAGTATGTTCTAGTAATTTAAAGTTGAAAATATATATAGGTGATACAAATGAGAAAATGAGATATTTTTAAAATAAAAATCATTGTATTTTCTTCCTTTCTTTTTTTTTTAAAGAGAGAATATAAGGGTTTTTTTTGGTGGAGCCAAATTTTAATGACAATGGCCCAGAGAACCAAGATTTATGTTATGCCAAATTCCATGTTCCAGTATGGAAGAAGTTTCATAACATTTTATAGTTTTCTTTTTACTTAATTTTTAACTTTTCCTTTTATTTAAAATGGATTTTTCCTACATTATATATCCTGATGATAATATCCCCTCCCTCTATTACTTCCAGTTTCTCCCTATCTTCTCTTCCATCTACATCTACTCCCTTTCTGTCTCTCATTAGAAAACAAAGAGGATTCTAAGTGTTAATAATAAAATAAAACAAATACAATAAAACAACGCCTTTTTTAAAATTCGGTTCTATGAACTTTTTTATAAGAAGGCCCTCTACATAAGCATGACAGTTTGTGTAGTTTGGTCTGCTTAAGGGTTTCCCTGGCAGTAGGATCAGGATCTATCCCTGGTGCATGAGCTGGCTTTTTGGAGCCCATTACCTATGGTGGAATGCCTTGGACAGCCTTGATGCAGGGGGAGGGCCTTGGACCTGCCTCAACTGAATATACCTGGCTTTGCTGACTCTCCATGGGAGGCCTTACCTTTTTGGATGAGGGAGGTGGGGGGAGGAAGGCTAGAGAGGAGCAAGAGGAGGGAAGAGAGGAGGATCTGTGGTTGACATGTAAAATGAATTAATTTTTTTCTTAATAAAAAGAGAAAAATATCATGGTGATATTGTGTTCCCCAAAATATTGTGCACCCTAATAAATTTATCCGGGGTCAGAGAACAGAAAAACCACTAGACAGACATAGAGGCCAGAAAATGGTGGCACACATACCTTTAATCCTAACATTCCAGAGGCAGAGGTCCTCTGGATCTCTGTTCAAAGCCACACTGGAAATAGCTAGGCATGGTAACAAGGGCCTTTAATCCCAGGAAGTGATGGCAGAAAGCAGAAAGGTATTTAAGTCATGGGGACCAGAACTAGAGCTAGTTAAGCTTTTAGGCTTTTGAGGAGCATGGTTTAGCTGAGATTCATTCTGGACTCGGAGGCTTCCAGTCTGAGGAAACAGGATCAGCTGAGGAATTGGCAAGGTGAGGTGGCTGTGGCTTTTTCTGCTTCTCTGATCTTCTAGCATTCATCCCAATACCTGGCTCCAGGTTTGTTTTTATTAATAAGAATTAATAATAAAATAAGATTTGTGCTACAAGGAATATTAAAAAAAGAATCAATTTTTTCGATCTTCTGAATAGTATCTTCAAGATATGCTATACAGCTAATTCTGCAATGAAACATTGCCTCCTGGTGTGAAAAGAAAGGCTAAAAAAGACTTAAGAAGTAAAATAACTCTACATAGCACAGGAAGTTACTGAATATTAACAATAGTCACTAAAATCATCGCCAAACTAAGAAAACCGGTAATTGCCTAGGGAAGGGAAATCCTCAGTGGAGCTGCCTACAAGTTCAAGAGAGCTCAAAGGATTCAGTGTTTGTAAATAATCAATATATCATATAAAACATTTTTTGACTTTTGTATTTTTCCAACTATAATAGTCTACTTCATCCCCTGACTGATTAAGAAAATTTAGTAATAACCTATTAGATACGTTAACTTGATTTTTATGAATACAATTTTATGGCTTTGGAATATATATTCACAATTGTGTGTTTCAGCTAGTTATTTGTCCACTTCTTCTTTGTGTAGTAAGACAATATCCATCAAAACAAATTATATAAACATTTGCTTTGTATCAGTTGAAAGTTAAAAGAAGTCAAGGATCAGAATACAGTGACTTCCTTATCTATGACCAATACTCAAGCAGTAAGGACTCACATAATGAAAGGTAAGGAGTATTCTTTATATGTATGCATCTCTCTGACATTTCTCGCTCTTACAAAGCAACCAGGATTCTAACACGTAGGCTACATTGTTAGTATTTACCCTTAACTCTATATTAGTCATTTTTGTTCTTGTCTTCCCATAATCCCACAAACTGGATTGTTGGAGCCCACTAGGTTTCCTAGTGGCTGTACCCAGCAGGACTGCATAAGAGGATGATTGGACCATGGCCTGAATACCCGGTGTTTGTAAGGGTCTACAATTGGCTATAACTAGCAAGTGGGAGGTCCTTTGCCCCTCCCCTTGGCATTGTTATAAATAGCCTTTTGGAATAAAGCTCTGGACTAGTGGATAACAACCCAGGCCCACCAGAGATTATCCTGTATTTTCTGTTTCTCTCTCTTTATTTCTTTTTAAGTCTCTTATCCCTCATTTCTTAAGAGTCCCTGGGGTAAACAAATGTGGGAGCTGGTCCCCCACACTGGATGAAAATGTAAAGCAAACATTTATTCTAGTTGATTGTTTTAGCAATAAAAATTCAAGAAATTGCATCTGAAGATGATCTCTTCGCTGGCTTAGA
Organism: Peromyscus eremicus; assembly: GCF_949786415.1. NCBI lineage: Eukaryota > Metazoa > Chordata > Mammalia > Rodentia > Cricetidae > Peromyscus > Peromyscus eremicus. The sequence continues at coordinate 15,577,373 of NC_081425.1, forward strand.
ACATCCAGCTGTAAATCATGACTTCAGTGCATATGTATCCGTTTTCCTTCCCTCATCATATAAATGTGCCAGCTTCCATTATGGAAGTCTTGACTTGGATGACTTTACGTGACCACAGGAATTTTGCATAGATACACGTTGTCACTATCCCAGTACTTAAAAATGAGCAACCAATCTCAACACATAGAGACACATATGGCAATAACATCATAACAATATTCCTTTTTAAAAAAATTTCTACATTAATTTAGTGATAAATACTGACTTACACACACACACACACACACACACACACACACACACACATATATATATGCCATATTTTCTCTTTAGCATGTTTGAATTATAAATATGCTTGGGTAAAATCATGTTTACTAGTTTGCTTTTTTTTTTTTTTTGGTTTTTTGAGACAGGGTTTCTCTGTGTAGCTTTGTGCCTTTCCTGGAACTTGCTTTGGAGACCAGGATGGCCTCGAACTCACAGAGATCCGCCTGCCTCTGCCTCCTGAGTGCTGGGATTAAAGGCATGCGCCACCACCGCCCAGCTTTTGTTTTGTTTTGTTTTTTTTTATTTTTTTTTTATGTTTACTAGTTTGCAAACACACATTTGTAAATAGAAAAGTGTCACTGAGATTCAGGCCTGAGATTCATGTAAGATTCTTCCTCAATTGCTCTATGTTTTATTCACATAAAAAATTATCTATAGTCTCAATTTTTAAGTTGGGAAATATCAAGAGGAAATTGTTAGTTAATAATTCATAAATAAATAAATTCATTTACTTTTTAGTATTATAAATTAAGCCTAATAAAATTGCTTATATGAATAAGATAGAATATTCCACACACTAATTCATTTGACAGTTAAGATAAAGATTACTTTTTTTTAGACATTTTTTATATATTTTCATTTTATTTTGTATGTATATATATATATGTGTATGTTTGGACATGTGTGTGTGCACCACTTGTGAGCAGGTGTGCTTGGAGGTCATAAGTGGCTATTGCTGGAACCCCGTAAGTGAAGTAAGTCACCATGGTCTTTCTGACCTGAACCTGTGGCCTCCACTAAAGCAGCAAGTGCTCATCCCTGCGGATTCAACTCTCCACCTCAGAATGATGATTCTTTCCTCATGTGATGACATCGCAACCATCTCAGAAGCGTTTATTCTTAATCAGAAATACTCTGAAATCCTCAAGGCGTGGTGCTCATCATTAATTTGTAGCCAGTTTCTCAGAGTCGAAATATTTTCCCCTCCTATTGACACCTTGCCACTAAGTCTCTTGAGATATTGAGATCAGGCTGCAGCATGTCAAGGGATATTAGAGACATAAAATCTTCATAATTCCTGTAGATAAAATATTCCATATGATGGCCTACAAAGCATAGATAAAAATCAAAATTATACTTATTGAAAGCAAAACACAGATAGCATGTGCTATAATTTTTATGGGTATAATACTTTAAAACCATCATGAAGACACAGAAATGTCTCTGTATATTCTAGCACTTTCATGGTGTTTTTATTATAAGAAAATAAAAAAAAGTTCTACTTAGAATATTAGTATTATATGTTAAATTATTTGGCTCAGTGTTAAAAGCAGTCTGAAAGAGCTACCCTTCATTGAAAAACACATTAGAATTAATTTAATTACTTCAAACATATAAACTTGGTAATTCAAAATATTTTCATTTATGAGTTATTTTTCAGTATGAATTCAATATTCTCCCATGTGGAAACAACTATTCACATATCTTGAATTTGTAAAATATCCATATATTTTGTAAAGGGAAATATCATAGAAATATTTTCAGTTATTATTGAGATTATTACACATTAGATTTAAATGTATGGATTTTATTTCATTTTCATAATCTCTATGAAATATACTAATAATATATTAATTCTCCATTAGGATAAAATATGTGAACAAATTTTATTTCATTAATTATTTGGAATATGATTTCTATCCTCAAAAATAGTAGTAAATCCTAGTAGATTTTATAAATATTTTATTTTTCATGTTGTGATATAATCTTTTTCCTCATATACAGTGTTCCAGCTCAAATGGACCTGGACAAAAAAGTATGAGGATGTGCCAATCTGGCACAAAACTGGTAGTCAGTCAATCATTCAACCATCTGGGTCCAGCACAGTCCTGATGGAGTTTTTATACTTTGAACCAAAGGGGACTAGCTCAAAGACTATAATTAACAGTGTGATGAGAAGCCACTGTTCCCACTCTGCTCTGACTCTGGGATATTGGCCATATACCTAAAGCACTGTTCTCTTCAGCTCATTTTGAATTCTGAGCATTTCAAGTATAACAATAACAGTTTAGCTTAAGAGAATTGTACTTCTTGGTCTTTGTCTGTATCTTTCAATTATAACCTCTAAATCTTACTGTCTTTGATTTTATTTCTTTTAAAAAAGAAATCTGTAGTTTCTGGCAGTCATACTGAAACACTTAATAATAAAGATGTCCTGGAGATATGACTTCTTACATTCCAGAGAATCTACTGGCAAGAAGATGGCCGGTCAGCCCTTCCATCTGTGCATGTTTCAATCCTCTTATGGTTTCACTCTTCTGTTTTCTTTCTAATGTTATTAGGGCATGTAGCTTGTCCAGTTTTTATATTGATGATGGTATTTTTGACCAAACTCACAAAATTCTGTTCAAATTTATTTTGTATTTAGTTACTTTAGGAAATAAAAATGATTTCTCAAATATTGAATGATATGGATTTTGTGAATGTTAGAATATTCTTGAAATGGTAGATTATTGATCCAAGTTTCAGTTGAAAATGTATATTTTACTATGGACTTTGTGAATAGTTTTAAATAACAAATTAATAACTAATTGATATTTGAATTTAAATGATCAAGTGATATCCAAATATTAACTCAAACATTACCGATTTTTAAAAAATTGAATTCTAAATGGAGATATGGATTATTCTTTGAAGTCCTTGTTGCATATATAGGAGGATCTCCAAAATCCACATAAATTGGACTAGAACAGTACATGCTGAAGGGTTGGAGACAAGAAGAACTTAGAAGCTTCCTGGTTAAGTAGTCAAGCCAAATTATGAGCATAAATAAGTGAAAACCTTGGTTTCAAATTCAATAAAATTTAATGTGGAAAAAACTGAAGATGAACACTAAGTTGATCTTATGTCATGGTTTTATAATGGAAGTGAAGCATGTGAATCAGTTAAGGTTCTCTAGAGAAACATAACGTGTAGAAGACAGACACAGTATATTTAGAATCATATCAAAATAAGCCCTCATAAATTATAAGCATTGAAATTTAAAATTCAATTAATAAACATAACTTAATAAACGGAGTTCAGTAATATTGTGCATAAAATGACTGGATATATGGATGGGTGGGTGAATGGAAGGATGGATGGATGGATGGATGGATGGATGGATTGCTTGGTGGAAGTTGAGGGCAGCTGCTTTGACCCAGCAAGGGTAGCATTGCAATGTGTCTCCAAAAAGGACAAAATCAAAGCTCAACATTTGAAACAAAATGTCATCTGAATTTTCAATTTTGCAACAACATAATGTTGAAAACTCTGAATAATGTGATTGTAAGTCAATATATAAATGAGGAGGTGAAGAGGGAGGTAATGGGGGAAGAACAGAAAAAGATGGAGAAGGACAGAGGGTGAGTTAAAGAGCAGGTTTGGGAGCAAGATGGAGAGGGGCAGGAGATAAATGAGATACAGAGACATATATAAAACTGACTCACAAAAATTTAAAATTTTCCCAGCACTCGGGAGGCAGAGCCAGGCGGATCTCTGTGAGTTCGAGGCCAGCCTGGTCTACCAAGTGAGTTCCAGGAAAGGCGCAAAGCTACACAGAGAAACCCTGTCTCGAAAAACAAAAACAAAAAAAAAAAAATTTAAAATTTGAGACTGCATATTTTATTTTATGCTTATTTATAATTTTGTTTTGTAACTTAAAAATTAAACAGAAGTCTGTTGAACCATATGGAAAAATTGTTCTCTTATGTGACTGATAATGGAGTCAACTTGTTAAAAGTGAAAATCACATATTGAAATCACAAAAATAAAAGACAAAAGTGGTTTTCATTTTTATAGTCTTTAGGACAGGTAGCTGTAGAAAAGGAGGTTTTGTTCTACTGGGTTCTTTCTCCTTTTTTAAGACTTTTCCTGCTAAGTAAACCTGATTATCCTTCTTGTTCCAGAGTCCTTTTCCTATACTAGTAGAGATTAGGTAAGCTTGTCATTTTAGTGACTATTTTTACACATGAACTCATCTCTTTCAACGTGTAATATTTCCCTTGGCATCTTGGGAGAGATAATGTGGACAGAAAATGTCATCCCTCTGTCTGAGTGGATTAGATTTTAATGATGCTGACTTTTTTGTGAGAAGAATTTTTAAATAGTTTATTTTGTACAATATAGTCTGATTATCTAATTATGGTTCCACCTCCCCCAACTCCTCCCAGATCCTCCGTACCTCCCCACCCACACAAATCAATGTCCTTTATTGCTTTCTTTTATTAGAAAAAAAGACACAAGCATCTAAAAAAGGAAAAATAAGTATTAAATAAAAAAGATAATAAACAAATGCACAGAAAGATGAAGAACCAAAGAGAAAGCACGTGAAACACACACAGACAAAGAGACACAGAACCTTGGCAAACAGAAATCTCTTAAAGACACAAAATCAGAACCCATAATATGTAAGCAAAAGACAAGTAGAGTAATAGAAAAAATAAATTGCCCAGGCAAAAGCACTGTCAGACATAGAAACTTCTACAATTCCATTGTGTTCCATTTTGTGTTGGTCCTCTTCTTCTGGTCATGAAGAGTGACCTTAAGAGTTGATTCTATACCTAATGTGACTCCATTTGAGAAAACTAATCTTACTTTGCCAGCAATAATAAACTGGAGATATCATCAGGATTAGTGGTGTTTTGGGACCCTTTCTGGCCCAGACCTGTACATGCCCTGTGTAGACTGCCACAGTTTTTGTGAGTTCATATGTGCATGGATTCTGATGTGCTTAGAAAGCCTCATTTCTTTGGTGTCCTCCAACCCTTCTGGCTCTCACAATCTTTCCTCCTCCTGTTCCGTAGGGTTCCCTGAGTTGTGAAGGGAGAGAATTGATGAAGACATCCCATTTAAAACAATGGATGATGCTGATTTTCTTATTTCTGGTATATCTGTTGATGACAATATCTGAAGACTGATATGACTTTCGATCCCTCCACCTCAGCTGTATTATATTAATTTCATAAACTTGAAGACTGAACATAGGTTCACTTTCTTAATGACTCCCATTTTTTGGCATCCCTCTGAAGAATAAGGGATGCTTTGATTGCCTCGAACTATGAGCAAGAACTTGAGATCAAGACAAGGAGGTTCTAAGTCAGAGACAAGTGAAAGAAAAAAGAAACTATTTATATTATTAAAATTTGTTCAGGCATGCAAGGGACTGGAAACAATGAATTTATATTTCACAGGCTTATGGGCTTTAATACTACTAAGTTCTCGGAGGTTGATCCAAAACTGTAAAACACACCCATATAAACACACACAAACACCCATACTCACACATGCACACAAATACACACACTGACACACACACACACACACACACACACACACACACACATGCAGATTGTCAGAGGAAGAGTAGAGAGGTTTTTTTTTTTTTTTTTTTTTTTTTTTTTTTTTTAGCAATTACTAAGTGACCTCATGTGTCAGTAATGATGACATGTGAAATTATTCCCATGACTAACTTGTATTGAAACTTTCTGCTGACACCAATGTGTACTAAAAATAAAAATGAAAAGTCTTTTTTTCCACTTTAAAGTATGATTCTACTATAGCTTAATTTTCTAAGTATTTTTGTTGTAGCACTTTCATATGTGGAGTTACATTGGTACATTGATCTATGAGAGCAGCCCAAATGCCCATTTTCAAATTTTAATATGTTAAGAATATACAGGTTTGTGGGAAACTGAGAGAGTTCAATTCCTACCTTTCCCACTATTTCTAGGGTTCTTAGGAAGAGGAGAGAGGGATAAGACATATTAGATAGAGAGATCTGGAAGAAGAGAAGAAGGACAGAAACACAGGATAACTTCAGGAGGGGCTTGGATCAATACCCAATAGCCTTAAAGATTTACTCAACAGGCCTTTTATAACATGCCTAGGGGAGAGGAAAAAGACCTCTCCCTTGCTAGATCAAAGCACACCATACAGCCAAGTGTAGACCTTTCTAAACACCTGGTAAACACACCAGTGACCAAATAATCTCATGCAGCTCTGCCGGGTAAAGCAAGCTCAGATTATCTGACCCTGAGTAATTTGGGCCTCCACACAGGTAATTTTCCCATTTTAAAAATATTTGAAAGTGACAACAATAGTGTTATAATAAATGGTGAAATGTTAGTTTACTGTAAATTCACTGGGTATCTTTGTAATTGGTAGATATTATATTAGGTAGCATTCCCGGGGTTTCATTACGTATTCTAATATTAGCTCTTGTAAAAGATGTTTCAATATTTGCTGAGTATACACTTCTGATTTACATTTCCCAAAGTAAAATAAAACAAATCATTATTTTCATGCAGAGATCCAACCTATGCCATTAAGTACTTTTATGTTAAACAGGCACGCTGGCTGTTCTGTTTTATGTCCTTTCAATGACTGTAAGGAAATGAACTTGAGATTGTGCCAAGATCTTACTGGTATAATGTTTAAAAGGCAATACTTTTGAGTAATGGGCACGTGGCCATGAAACTAAACCCAATTAAAGACTTGTCAGTTACAACAAGCTCGTGCTTGATCTGCAGAGTCAGATAATAGCAGATTTGGAGCCCTGAACAATGTCAAGCAGGTGTTAGACCCTGACAGTATTGACAAATATTGACTGGGCGCTAAGTCATCAACTCTGAAGAGCTCATTTACTTCCCGTTTGCTTGAAAATGTCTATCACTTCAGGAAAATATGCTCTGTATCATATTGCTTAAAATTTAAATGTCTATCATATTAAATAAATTAAAGCTAGAGGCTGGGGATGTACTTCAACTTTAAATAAATTCTAAGTAAATAATGAAATCCAATGTTTATTCAGAGGGTTAATGTTGAAAAGAGATTGGCTTGTTGTATTTATTAAGTTTAAAATAATCACAATTCAAATTAAATATTCTGTACATGGTGAATTTATTTATAAACCTAAATTTTACTTTAATATTTATTTTAAAAATAATTTGACTTCCAGTCTTTTTAAATACTTAAACTTCTTTCTATTTGCCCCATATGACACACTGTGATACTAAGTAATTTAGAAGTGAAAATGCTTTAAAACAGCACACACACACTACAATATGCTTACAAGTTCTTTAGTACAGGATTAAACAAGGCCTCGGCCATCCCCCATTATGGTCATCATGAAGTTTTTGAAAATTCCATGGTATCAGGTAATAAATAAGTAATGTCCCAGAAGCCTAATAATTTTCACTGTAAGTCTTGATTTGGTTGTTTTTATTTATTTACTCTCTCTCTCTCTCTCTCTCTCTCTCTCTCTCTCTCTCTCTCTCTCTCTCTCTGTAAAACAAGTCTTTCTTTGTCCTATCAGCGAGCTCCCAAGTAATGACACAGAGACTTATTAATTACAAAAGCTTGGCCTATAGCCTAGGCTTGTTTCTAACTAGTTCTTATAACCTAAATTAGCCCATGTCTAATCATCAACATCCTGCCATGTAGCTCATGGTTGTTACCTCTCCTCCTGCACAACCTGCTTCCTCTGCATCTGGCTGCAAATCCACATTTCTTCTTCTTCTGAGAGTCCTTTCTGGTATTTTTTTTGAAAGTTTATGTGTTTCCTGAAAACACATAACCTTTTAAAGGTAACATATATATCTGCATTAACACAAGTATGGAATATCCAGTGTGCATAAGTCAGCTAAAGATGATTTTTTGTTCTGTTTCAGCAATTCAATGGCATCTGTTAAATTTATAAGTCCATTAGGACTGCATAAACAGACTTTAATACAAATATGAAAGCCATATGAAAGGATGACATGTAATAATAAGTCATGAGGACTCTTTAGCCAATAAGATTTGTCATTTCTCATCCAGTTTCAGAGGAGTTCCCAAGCAGAGGGATCAGCATATATATCATGTAGTTTCTTTTGACTTTTTTCCTCATGTCTGTAGCCAAGATCCTCAGGAGGCCTCCTGTGATCAAATCTGACCTCTATTAACTGGGAAGGGAGCCATAACTTTTTGTTTCCTGCAGAAACAAATTCATAATCTCTCCCCGAATGCAAAATATTTTCTGACTTCCATTTTGAATTTAAGACATTCTAAAAATGTATAGGTGTATCTTGAATGGTCTTTTAATAAAAAACCAGGAGCCTGATATTGGGCTGTAAGTTGAAAAATCAAAGAAGCAGAGCAAGCCACAGCCACCACCTCCTACCTCACAAACTCCTCAGCCTGAACGAGCCTCTAGTGGAAAGAGCTTTCTCAGCCAAAAAGTTTTGGTTTCTTTCTCCACCCATCCATATTGTTTTCTGTCTCAACTTTCCTAGTGCTGGGATTAAAGGTATGTGTCTCCCAAGTATTGGGAGTAAAGGTATGTGCCACCACTGCCTGCCTTCTATGTTTAATTTAGTAGCTTGTTCTATTCTCTGATCTTCAGTCATATTTATAATGGTACACAATATATCACCACATATAGGCTGGTTTAATTAATCAGTCCCTTCTACAATCCAGTGTCTCTCAGCAGCTGCCATCTTCTGTTCATTAAAATTCAAAAATTCAAAATTAACAAAGCACCATACAGGATTCAGACTCCCTGTGTACTTCCCATCCTCATGTGGCTCATCTGGTTTCTATTACTTTACTCTTTCTTTAAAGACTTTACTTAATTTTTTAAAAATTTATTTTTTTCTATGACTTTCTATACCCATTTTTTTTACTGTAACTTTTTAAAGGTTTTCTTTTATCTGGACAACTTTACTGTGCACATCCAACCTTCTCTGACCATGCGAGTGAAGCCTTAAACCTGTGTTGTGGGTCTGCACTGAATGGCACAAGCCCACAGGCAGTGACCAGGCAGCATGTCTCTGTATGCATTTGCCTGCCTGAAAGACTTTGGAACTAGGAAGCCATGTCTGGCTTTGAGCTTGTATGTTTGAAACTTTCTTTTAAAGTTGTGGAAATGCATGACCCCATGATGGATGCCATATGTATTCAAAGTTTCCTTTAGGTCACCAACTCACAAATACAGACACAGAGACTTATTATTAATTATGAAAGTTTGGCCTATAGCTTTGGCTTGTTTCTAACTAGTTATTATATGTAAAATTAACCCATTTATATTCATCTACACTCTTCCATATGGCTTATGGCTATTATCTCTCTTCCTACAAATCCTGCTTCCTTTCTATCTGGCTGGTGACTTTGCATTTCTTCTTCCCAGAGTCCTGTCTGTCCCAAGACATCCCACCTAACCATTTCCTGCCCATTGAGCTTGTTATTAAACCAATCAGAAGGTGCCTTAGCAAAGACACATCTTCACAGTATAAATACATATTGTGCAACGTGTGTGTGTGTGTGTGTGTGAGAGAGAGAGAGAGAGAGAGAGAGAAAGAGAGAGAGAGAAAGAGAGAGAGAGACAGAGACAGAGAGAGAGACAGAAAGACAGAGAGAGACGGAGAGACAGAGACAGAGAGAGAGAGAGAGAGAGAGAGAGAGAGAGAGAGAGAGAGAGAGAGGTTTTCATTTTCATGTGTATACACATGTACTTAGAGCCCAGTGTTGATGCTGAGAGTATTCCTTGATAACTGCTCACCCTGTTCACTAATGAAGGATTCTCAATAGCGTTCACAGATCATGTGAACCTACTCTAGGTAAGCACAATACTTCAGGAGTCCCTGTCTCTTGTTCTGAGCACAGAATTAAAACTTTATCCAGGTTCTGCACTGTTTTCCTAGGTTCCTTGAATATAAATTCTCATCATTCCAAGAAATTTTCCTTTAATTTTTGATATTTTATTTGTATATAATTTACTGTGATTACATTCAACATAACATTCATCTTACTCACCATTGTTTCATTTCAGGCAACTTCTTCTTTCTGACTAGTCCCATACCTCCTCTAGTCCCTTTTTACTTTCTAGTTTCTTTCTTCCTTCCTTCCTTTCTTTCTTTCTTTCTTTCTTTCTTTCTTTCTTTCTTTCTTTCTTTCTCTTTTTTCTTTCCTTCCTTCCTTATTTTTTCTTTCTTATATGTTTTTTAAGTTAATGAAGCCTATGTTAGGTAGAAAAACAGGGTATCACTCACGTGTAGTCTAAATGGTTGACATCATGGAAGTCAGAAAATAGTGATTGCAAAAATTAGTGGCTAGAAATGTTATGGTAAAATGAATGTAATAATTGGAAGTGTTTATGACCATAGTGTATCATAGAGGATACAAGTCTGTTTATGTAGTCTATATCTAACAAAGCTCATAAAGTCAATTGTTTCCTGTTATGATTCTAGATTATTCTACTTTTAATTTCAGAATATACATACTAGCTTATGTATAGTAAAAGAATAGTTTTAGAAAGTAAAAGATCACCTCTAAACTAAGATATATATTTATAACTAGGTAAGGCTTCCAATGGTGGGACTTGGTTACCAACGCAGCCATAAAACCTTCATACTACAATCCAATCCAGCCTGCAAGATGTTCTGGGGCAATAGTGGCTCACAGCTTCTGGGAGTGGACAATCAATGACTGGTCTAACTTGAGGCCAATGCCATAAGAATGTGTCCATGCTTGATATTGCATGAATAACTAGGAAGCAGAATCTGGTTGACCAAAAGACCTAGGGTAAAACCAAACACAATTAGCTGAAAAAAAAAGAGAAAAAAGAAAGAAAGTAAGTAAAAGTAAATGAAATGATTCCTAATCTTATTCTGCTGTTCTCAGACAGGTGCCTAGTCAAATAGTCTTTAGAGAATCCTCCACTGACACTTGATGGAGACAGATGCAGAAACTCACAGCCAGACATTAGCAGGAGCTCAAGGAAGCTAGCAAAAAAGGGGTGGAATGATTATGGGATCCAGAGAGTCAAAGACACTAGGAGAACACAGCCCACAAAATCAACTAAGCAGGGCTCATAGTGGTTCACAGAGACTGAAGCAGCAATCCCAGAGCCTGCATAGATCTGATCTAGGTCCTCTGTAAATAGGTTGTGATTACTGAGCTTGGATTTTTAAGGGACTCTTAACAATGAGACTGGATGTCTCTCTCACTCCTTTATCTGCTGGGACCCTTTTTCTCCTATTGGGTTGCCTCCTCCAGCCTTGATATGAGGGTTTGTGCCTAGTCATTCTGCATTTTATTATTCACTGTTCAGTTGGTATCCCTGGGAGGCCTTATCTTTTCTGAAGGGAAAAGGAGGAGAAGTAGATATGGGGAAGAGAGGAGGGAAGGACTGTGAGGAGTTGAGGGAGAAGAGGTGTATTGTATGAGAGAAAAATAAATAAGAAGAAAGAGAAAATCCTTCTCTCTCTCTCTCTCTCTCTCTCTCTCTCTCTCCTTCCTCAGTGTGTGTGTGTGTGTGTGTGTGTGTGTGTGTGTGTGTGTGTGTGCATGTGTCTGCCTGTCTGTATGTCTCCTGTGCTTTGGAAAGGAAATCCCCCAAATCAATAGCCCTGTGGTGAGTGGAGACACCTATATTAAAATACCAGTGTCCGCACTTAACACATAGTGACTTCTAGCGGCCAGCATCTCAGCTACATTATTTCTTGGTCCCAGGGTAGCACCACGGAAACCTTATGCAATGGTATGTTTTAAGTTACTATTCTCAATTGACTTTTTTTTCAGTTTCACTGTTGTAGTCCTTCTTTTTGTGAATTCTGTGCTTCCCCTTTGAAATTTTAAACATCACTGAGTTAAGACTTGTGTAGTTTCTGGTACAAATATTTAAGATTTAAAATTTTAAGGAAATATTGTCTAATTTCTTATTTAAAATACAAAAAAAGTGTTTAAATAATTATTGACGTTGAACAATTTCTGTTATTTCTAATATTTTTCTTTTGTTAGTCTATAATATCCAAATATCTGAGGATTTTCCAGATACCTTGTTGTTTTCAAATTTATTATTGTTGACATTAGAAATTATATATTCGCCGGGCAGTGGTGGCGCACGTCTTTAATCCCAGCACTCGGGAGGCAGAGCCAGGCGGATCTCTGTGAGTTCGAGGCCAGCCTGGGCTACCAAGTGAGTTCCAGGAAAGGTGCAAAGCTACACAGAGAAACCCTGTCTCAAAAAACCAAAAAAAAAAAAAAAAAAAAAAAAAAAAAGAAATTATATATTCATACAGCATACTATATGAAAAAAACCAATCTTTGAAACTTTAATGCATGTTCTAGCTCAATGAATAAAGAAGAAATTAGGGTGTTTACAGATACAAAGCAATGTGTTATAATCCTCAAAGAGATAAATGAGTTTAAAATGCCTCTTAACCTCTGTTTATTTATTTTATTCAGGTTTTCTATGAAATGATGGGAGAAAGTAATTGTTACTTACATTATATAAATGGAAATGTCTTATTCAATGTTTTGGTTTGGTTTATCAAAGTTTAGTTCTTAGAATGTACAACTATATTAACTAAGAGCAGTGGTAAGGTTGATGTCATGCTAATGAACTGAACGTGTTCCTTTGCTTGGAGTGTCTATTTCCCTGATAATACATTCAATCAAGAAGAAATGTTTTTGTTTTATTAGAATGATTACTTCATTGTTTACAATCAGTATTTTCTGTCATATGTCCTTATTTTCTCTTTCCCTGATGTCTGAATTTATAGCTATTTTCTGTAGACACATACATATTTTTTTAAAATCTCATTTAGGTAATCTTGGATGATAAAGTACCTTGCTAATTAATGTAGTGTTTCATTGTATGTGTATTCAGACACAAATTTATTTTTTTAGAATTTAGATATTTATATTTTATGTGTATTAGTATTTGCCAGAATGTGTGTATTGGTGCAGTACCCACAGAGGACAGAAAATGTCATTGTTTCCCTTGGATCTGGATTTACATACAAATAGTTGTTTGCTACCATGAGGGAGCTGCATTACTCTGAAAGAGTAGCCAGGGCTTTAGACTGCTGTGCTCTCTCTCCAGCACTGGAGTTGAATTTTTATCATTTTACTTTTGTAAATTTTTCCCTTGTTTGATTTGATTTTTTTTTCCTGGTTTACTTTGAATTTTGTGATTTTTTTCCTTTTTCTACCTTTTAAATTTGTGGTAATACTCATAATTCTTTATGAACCTCCTGGTTGTTTGTTTCCATGTAAATATTATTGTTGCTCTAGATATTTGTGGATGCTTCTTTAAATTATTTCATTTTACTTATTGTAAACAAAAATCAGCATATGAAAATACATGTGACATTCTCCATTAGATAACCAAGCTTTCTTTGATTTTTTTTCAGTTTCATTCAAATTTTTGTGAATTCAAATGATGTCTTTTCATTTATATATCAGCTATCAATCTATCTTCTCTTCACATTCACTGACACTTTCATTTGTATTTCAGCTATTATTTTTATTCAGTTATTTATATTTTTGTCTACACATGGTTTTCATTTTCTACTTAAGCATGTACTTACAATAATGATGGAGGTGGTACATTTTAACTAATTCACCCTACTAATAACTGTAATTTAAAGCCAATTTTGAATATGCTGTATTTAATTTATTTCATGTTTAGATTCTACCTCTTACTTCCTTTGAAAGAGTATTTTTTCTGTATTTTTATAGTGATAAATTTGATTCATCGATATACATGCATAAATATTACAAAGTGGAGTCCATGCACATCCTTACTTTCCTGCAGTGAAAGGTTCCTTTAGCCTCACATCAATCACTGTTCTTGAGGAGATGTGATATAAACTTTATGACGCTTAGTAGGATATTTATTTCTATATATAATTTTAGTGCTTTTGCTTTTTAGTCTCTTTCATGAGCTTTTCTCTCTATAATTTGCTTTCTGCTTACACTGTTTAAATAAAATCCAGAACATTGGAGAATCTAAAAATAGTATGTGGGTTTGCTTTCTCAGGTGGTTTTAGTTCTGTGATAATACTCTCCACTTTCTTGCCATGATTAGTTACCATCATCATAGAAATGTAGCGCCTTCATATGTCTCTATGATCCCACTCTGTACGCTGTGTGCAAATTTTAATACAACAAACCTATTAAATGTTTAATCTTTTCACAAAATTAGGTAATCTCAATAATCTGTCTTTGTTCATTCCTGTGAGTTTCAGACAGGATTTGCTCTTGTATTTGATCAAAACATTTAGCTACAATGTATGGAAGAAACAGATTTCTGAAAAAAAAAATCATACCCATAATTAGAAGCCTTTTTTTGTTTGTTTTGTTTTTTTGTTTTTCGAGACAAGGTTTCTCTGTGTAGCTTTGCGCCTTTCCTGGAACTCACTTGGTAGCCCAGGCTGGCCTAGAACTCACAAAGATCCACCTGCTCTGCCTCCCGAGTGCTGGGATTAAAGGCGTGCGCCACCACCGCCTGGCAATTAGAAGTCTTTTTATAATTATTGATTCTTTTTAAATAACAGCCCAATGAATTTGGAATAGTTTTCTAAAATACTATCTTCAATTTAATTACACAGAAATATTTTAAAAGATACTTTCTTAGTGTTCCATTGCTGTGAAGAGACACCATAACCACAGCAACTCACATTTAATTTGGGCTTGCTTACAGCTTCAGAAGTTTAATGCATTATCCCTATGGCCAGGAGCTTGGTGGCACACAGGCAGACATGGTGGCATAGAGTTCTACATTCCGATCTCCAGGCAGAAGATAAAAGGAGACACTAGGCCTGCACTGAACATCTGACACCCCAAATCCCATCCACCCCCAGTGATACATTTCTTCCAACAGGGCCTAATCCCAATCCCTGTCAAGTAGTATGACTCCTTAATGGCCAAGCATCCACATTATGAGCCTTTGGGGGCCATTCTACCACAGATACCAATAATGGTCATCATTGTAAACAACATAATACGTGGCTTACTACCTTGTGGAACAACTTCTCTTTTCTTTCCCTTTTCGTTAGCTGTACTAATAAGCACTTGTTCAGTAGCTGAATACACATCCAAACTTGCCAGACAAGCAGAAACATTAGCAACAGACATGCATGACATATACCATATGCACATTTGGTATAGAAATTTGTCAGTTTTCTTAAAAATATACTGGTTTACCTAAGAGAGAATTGACTCACATACTTTCAAATAGTTTCTTTTCTTGGCCAAATAGAATGCTATATCTTTAAATAGTTTATTCAAATTAAGCACTACCATATTGGAAATATTTCCATTAATGCATTTGTGTGCACTTTGGAGACTTCAAAACATTTCAAGATGAACAGTATCACATATTTGCTCACTGCTGAAAGTACTAAGATGTAATGCCAAAAAGATTAGCTCATTAACTGATGAAACATTTCAAGTAATTCCTCATACTAAGTTAAATGTGAAGAGTTCTTGTAACATAACATAATAATGTTTCAACATGAGGCAAAATACACATATATTCTAATTTATTTTAGTTTTGTTTTTACAAAGGTGATATAACAGATATTGTGCATCTTGCTTTATAAAACTAAAATGAAAATGTCTTTAATCTAATATATGAAAACATATAGACCAAGAGAATGACAGATAAATCTAATTCATTAAGAAATTCATAATCCATGCCTCTTTAATAAGATAACAAGATACTTTTTAAATGTTCTTTAATATATTAATCCTGACTGCAGTTTCCCCTCTCTCCTCTCCCCAGTCCCTACCCATCTCTTCCTTACTCCCAAATCCAACCTCCTTTCCCTGTCAGAAAAAAGAGGGCTTCTCAGAGATGTCAACCAAACATGGCATAACATGCTACAATTAGAACAGGAACATACTATCACATCAAGGCTGGACAAGGCAATCCAGTAGGAGAAGGGTCACATAAGTAAGCAAAATAATCAGAGATACTCCTGCTCCCACTGTTAGAGATCCCACAAGAACACCAAACTACTCAGATATAACATAAATGCAGATGACTGATGTCAGACCCCTAAAGGCTTCCTGATCTTGGCAGGACCCCACGAGTCCTGATCAGTTGATTCTTTAGGACAGGTTCTTCTGGTGTCCTGGACTCCTCTGTTGTTTTCTGATCCTGATCCTTCATCCTGCTCCTCCACAGGACTTTCTGAGCTCTGCCTAATATTTGGCTTCATCTGCACTCATTGGTTGCTGGATGAAGTCTCTCTGGTGTCTTTGATGATGATTCTGCTAGACACTGATCTCAGAACATTCTGCAGGCAGAACAAACTGTAACAGGTCGAGGGTTTTTTGGCTGGGTTTGTGTCTCAATCCTTCCACTTGAGGCCTTGCTTGGTTATACTGCTTTGAAAGAAACAAAATTGTGATGTATTCAGCTGAATTTTACAAATAAGAGTGAGTAACTTTTTTTTTTATATTTGTCTTTAGTTATTTCATAAAGCATTTGTACTTTTCTTCTCTATCCCTTGAACTCTATTTGTTTATTCTATTCTCTATCCTGGGCCACATTTGTCCTAAAACTAGTTCCTAGCAGGTCATGGAAGACAAACATATTGAAGAACTTTGTGTTTGCTGTCCTCTTCTAAATTCCTATATGCCACTGTTGATGTTTTCTCTCTGAGATCACCAGAGAACCTTTATATCAATTCAAACCCCAATGATTTAGTATTTGATTATATTAGCACAATATGTCTTTTCTAAGATTCTTATTTATTGAAGACTTACCTTATTCAGCTACAATGAAAATACCCCCTTTAATTTTCTATAGATAAACTTTGTGCCTTTGAATACGTGCTAATAAAAAAAGAAAAAAGGAAAGAAATCACTGGGCTACAAGGATGACCTACCTGGTAAATAGCCTGCTATACAGGCACTGAGATCCACATTTAGACTCCAATATAAACAAATAGTAATCATTGCACTCATGTAACACCAGCATTGGGAAAAAGGGTAGGGGTGGGTAAGTGGTGTTTTCTTCAAGGGCCCAGGTCACCTCCATCAATATTACGAATTTCCTTCTAATTCCATATTTTTGGTGTTAGTTACAGGTGAATACAATCCCATTGTGAATATGTACTGCATTTGCATAATCCATTCATCTGTTGATGGGTAACTAGGTTGTTTATATTTCCTAGATATTGTGAATACATCGATAATGAAGATGGATGTGCAGGTAGCTCTTTCATAATGTAGAGTCTTTTAAGTGTATGCACACTAGTGCTAAAGGTGGGTCATATGTATTTCTGGCTATAGCTCCATGCTGATTTCCATAGTGACTCTGTGTACACTCACAACAACACTAAATAAGGGTAATTCTTTTTGCACATTCTCACTAGAATTTCTTGTCATTTTTTTCCTTGATAAAAGCCATTCTGATTTCAGACAAATATCAATGTTTTCTGTGCTAGTTTTGAATAGTGTTAGTTTTCCAGTGTGTATTTTACACATACTTTCCACCTAAGATGGTGAGGCTGTATCTATTTTACCTCTGATTCCTGCACTCAATTTCATTGATTTGCATGTATGGTTTTGTTCCGATAGTAGACTGTCTTGATCACTATAGCTTAATAGTATTATTTGTGGTCAAGTGTAGTGACATCTCCAGTAATGTTCTTTCCACTAAATATTACTGTGTCTATCCAGGGTCGTTTGAGTTTTCATATAAATGTTTGGACTTTTCTCTAGTTCAGACTGTTATTAGGTTTTTTGTATGAATTTACTTTAATCTGTAGATTAGTTTTGGTTAGATGCACATTCATGTAATATTAATTCTGCCCATCAGGATCATAGACTATGTTTCTATCAGAAGGTTTGAGATGAAAATAGGACCCTTTAAACAGATCCCAATAGAATAAAAAAAAATCACTAGGAAATACACTAAAAACATGTATCCCAAAAGATTGAAAATAAGAGTGAAAAATTACTAAATGTATATCACGTAAGAAAATGAAACTCAGAGGATATGAATAATTTAAACAATACAAATAATTTAAAAAATGAGTAATAAAATAAAAGCTGTAATTAAAGTCTCCCAACAAATACAAATCTAGAACCAGACAGATATCTGCTGAACTATAGGGATTCAGTGCAACCCCCAATGGAAATATCCATAACTTTCTTCAGAAAAACAAAAGAATTCTAAATTTCATGTGGACTCAGAAAAGACCTTGGGTGGCCAAAAATAATCCTGAACTTTGGACTATAGGTATTAGGTGTTTATCAAAGACATATAATTATTTTCTAATGTTTTGTTATTATAGTACAGTTATATAACATCCCCTTTCCCTGTCCTGCCTCTAACCTCTGATATATCTCTCTTTGCTCTCTTTTTAATATATGGGCTTTTTCATTAATTTTGCTAACATTACAGAAAACTACAACCAATCTAAATACAGAGATGCTGAGTCCATTCAGAATGGATGTGTCTACATTATAACTCGTGCAGTTAAGGCTCAGATATCATCGAGGAAGGTTAGTCAGAAGATTGCAAGAGCAAGATAAACATGGTGTTTTCTGGGTAATTGAATATCCTGGGAATGACAGAAGTTATATCCATAAAGTCTTATCAAATTCGAAAGTGATATTTTATTTTTTTTCTTTTTCTCTATGGATGGTTATTTCTGTACCCAAAATGTTGTGGTTATTGATATTTGTGGTTGTGATTATTTTATTTACTTAAAAATATTCAAGAGTTGCAGATACTTCATGGGAATGTGAACTTCAATAGTCTTCCTGTTGTATGTGATTGATTAAATTTATAGTTGAAACATTGATGTTTGAATCATCATTGACTGATTTTGGGAATTTCAATATTATTTATCTCTACATAGCAGGATAAAATTATGTTATTTATAATAAAATGGTTGACAGTGCCTGAAATGAAGTTGAAGTTGCTGTGGAAGCCATGCCAGTTAGGCTGTTCCATTTGAATGCAAGCTGAAGGCAGGCGAGTTCTAGTACCAGCATTGTTTCACTTGTTTGATTACAGTGGTTTGACTGAGAAAAGTAGGGCACAGTACAGTCCTTGGGAGTGTATAAACAACATTGCAGAGGAGACTACTTTACAGCCAGTTTATAAAATGCCCTTCTAAGGGAAAGTCAAATGTGCAAAACTGGGTTTCTGGCTATTGTCATAGCAAGCTACCTTGAGTTGGAGTTGGAATTACAAACCGTCTCTGGCAGTATTAAAGGGGAAGTGTTTTGAACATATTTCAGTTCTTCCTAAAGGAATAACAAGGAAAATTACTAAAATACTCCATTTTCATAGTTTGGCTTGATGATAATTTTTTTTATGGCCAATAGTCCACGCAAGTTACACTGGTGGTGGGTAAAATTAAAATAATTGTTAATTTCATAAGGATTTTTAAATTAGTAAATAGCAATTGTTGATTAGCATTGATTGAGTCTTGTTTCTTCATTTTTGCTTTTGACAAAAAGAAATAACATCTTTAGGGCAATTACTAAGTGTAAACATTTTTGTGTAAAAAGATTTGTTGAAAACAAATTAAGGTATGTATTTTCCTGTTTATTCAGTATCTGTGAGGTTCAATTTTTCAGTTCTCTCACTCTCTAAAATAAAAAAATACGAATAATATGATTTGTTATCTAATCAGATATGGCAGTATAACCTTCAAGTGTCTTTTTATGGATCTTTGTCTTCTTGATTAAGGACAGCCTAATTAAATTTTAGATGAATTAAAGAATATATATATATATATATATATATATATATATCATTTGGATATATTACATTTATGATAAAACTGCATTTCTTTTTAGTCTTTTAAAGAACAACTCAAAACACAGGCATCACTTCAGAGATCAGCTCTATTAAAACTCACTAAAAACTTCTGCATTGCATGTGGCAAAAGGAAGAGAGAGTCAGAGAACCATAGCTATTTTGAAACGTTTTTATGACCTTAATCTTACTTGTGAATATCACATAAAACAAAATAAGATAAAACAACGAAGTTTACTTCTTTCAAAAAATGCTTTTCCTGTGAAATGAAGTCTTTTCTTTCTTATTTATCTTTATATGCGAACTTTCATATGTCAGCTGGTCATATAATAATGATAATTTATAGTACTGTGAAATATCACCAGACACTATTAAGCCCTCATCCAAGGCCACACCTCTCTGAAGAGCCCACTTCTCACAAGTCACTATCAACTAATGACTAAATTTTTTTTGTGTGTGAAGAAAAACAAAGACCAATGTGCTTATTATATTGAAGAATGAACACTAAGTGAGAAATATTCTCTCCTGGATGTTATAACACCCATCAATTTAATAGAAGAAAGACACATGCAAGTCATTGAATGATTTTATGCTGAATAATTTTAGTTCACATTTACTAAATCTAAAGACATTTTAGAAGTGGAAACATCAGTTTAAAAAATACCCCCAGAAAAATGGCACGTAGGCTAACCTGTAGTAAGTTGTCTTGCTTTATGATTGATGTAGGAGGGCCCAGTTCATGGTGGGCAGTGCCATCTTTGGCTGATGATTCTGGATGTTATAAGGAATCAGTATGAGCAACCCATGATGATCAAGCCAGTAAGTGGCATCACTCATGGCCTCTGGATATATTTGGGTTCTTGCATTGAATTCCTGCTCTGATTTTCTTTTATGATGGACTGTGATGTGGAACTGTAAGCTTGTAATAAACCCGTTCTCACCAAGATTTTTTTGGTCACGGTATTTTCTAACAGCAATAGAAATCTAAGGCAGAAATTGTTATCAGGAAAGGAGTATGTGACAGACATAACTATGTGATTGGGGGAGTACATGGTAGAATCTGAACTGGAACAGCCATTGAATGTTTCCTGCTTGATGATGCTGGGAGAAGTTAGAAGATAGTACTGAGAAAAATGCAGAAGGTTGGAACCATCTTGTGAAGTTATAGAGGGAAGAATGCGAGTCCCTCAAAGGCACTATCAGGGTCATTTGTGTGAACTTTTTCTTAAGAATCTGTTATGTATGGTCAGAAGGAGCTAAAGAACTTATTGTGATTAATAAGGGACCAAGACTTCTAAAGTAAAATTTCTGCTTTACTGAGCCAATTGCTACTGGTCATTTGATGCTCTCAAATGAGCTGGAGCTAATAGACCAGAGAACACTGTCCCTGGGGCCAAACCTTTGGAGAAAAGTTCCTCAAGGTCAGCACAAAGAAGCTGTGGTTCAGAGGGGGTTGAGACTGCATCTCATGGTGGCAGCTGAACTTGGTAATGCGTAAGAGTCACCCAGGATGGACTAGTTTTAAACGCCTGAAGTGGACATTGAGAGCAACTGAGCTTTGACATTGTGTGGCAGGGTAGACACAGTGGAAAAGCACACAGGAAACACACTACAAAACAGAGGATGATCGTTTTGAAATAAAGATTAGGAGACATTTATAAAAGGAGAAATCTATGTTGCTAAACAGTAAGTCAACTTTAAGACGGGTTCATCTTATAAGCACTCTTTCCATCATAACAGTTCTTTGGAGACTTTTAGCAGAGTAATTGTTCTGAGTTTTGGGGCAGATGGAATATTGCTGATTTGAGAAGCCAAAGTTGTATTACTGAGTAGACACAGCAAAAACAAAATGTTCAAAAAATAAGTCTCTAAAGGAAAATTAAAGGAAAACTTGATGATATGTGTATGTCTTTCTCAGCGTAAAGGGAAAGTGTTATTGTTTCTGGTTTAAATTGGGTCAAGTTTAAATCACTTACAGGGAGGAAGAGGAAAGATATTTCCTTATTATGTCAATATTTCATATTAAAAACCAGCATACCACAGAATGTAGATAGAAATGGATAACTTGCTTGAGTAAGAAAAAAAACATGCTTTGTTTTTAATTCATATTTTTTTATTAAGAGATTTTCTATTCATTTTATATATCAACCACAGATTCCCCTGTCTTCCCTCCTCTCACCCCCTAGCCTTCCTACCCAACTGACACCCCATTTCCACCTCCTCCAAGGCAAGGTCTCCCATAGAGAGCCAGCAGAGCCCAGCACACTCCACTGAGGCAGGTACAAGCCCCTCCTCCATGCACCAAGGCTGCATATAGGCACTGGGCTCCAAAAAGCCAGCTCATGCACTAGGGACAGGTCCCGGTTCCACTGCTTGGGGGTTCCCCTAAACAGTTCAAGCTAAGGAACTGTCTCATTTATCAAAGGGCTTAGTCCATTACCATGGGGGTTCCTCAGCTATTGGTCCACAGTTCACGTGTCTCCACTAGTTTGGCTACTTGTCTCTGCACTCTTTCCAATCATGGTCTCGATATCTCTTGCTTATAGAATCCCTCCTCTCTCACTTCGATTGGACTCCTGGAGCTCTGCCTTTAATTCATATATATTTTTTTTTTTTTTTGGTTTTTAGGGACAGGATTTCTCTGTGTAGCTTTGCGCCTTTCCTGAAACTCGCTTTGTAGACCAGGCTGGCCTCGAACTCACAGAGATCTGCCTACCTCTCCCTCCCGAGTGCTGGGATTAATTTAAGGAGGATTTAATAATTTCATATAATATAATAAATTTCACCATTTCAATGCATCAGGTGTCAGTAATTGGTTCATTCTTCTTTCTGCTACTGTATCCACCATTACCTGAAAATAAAGCTATGGAGAGGAAAGACTAGTTTGGACACATGGCTTTATTGCATAACCAGGTAGCTACATGGCTTTAAGGTTGTGTCCCAGATGCATCCTATGCTGGGCGTCTGTAGCGGTGAAAAATAACTCCCATTCTCGTGACTAGAGAACACAGTAAGAAAGAGAAATGTGTAGCTCCTACTAACCCCTGATGGACATGGTCTCTGTGATCTAACTTCCACCAACTACAGCCAACCTCTTTTTTTTTTCCAGAGCAGTTTCTTTATTAAGCAATCATAGCAACACATATTCCCAGCATACAGAAAGACCATCCCAAAGCTCTTCCCATTTTCTGTCTAACCAAAAGGGAATGTTAAACCTTAACATAGTAAAAGTACATATAGCAAACAGTTATCAAGCAAGAATTACAGTTACAATATCTAGCCCATTCACACTTGGCAAAATTAAAGAAAATATTCTATCATCTACCTTAGTTTTTGTGAATCTAAAGCTTTATATTTAATTTATCTTTTTATCATGACTAAGGAAAACTATAATCATAACTATCTAGTCGTCAATTACATCAAATACCCCAGAAGGATTTAATATTACCCGAGTAAACAAGAAGTGCATTGCAAGCAACTTCCATAATTCTAGAAATGACAAAGACATCTGGATGCCTGGACAGTTATCCAAAGTTCATCTGTAACATTTGGGAACCAACTTCAGCCTACAGGCCTAGAGTCCCTGGCATAGGTTTTGGTGAAGCAGAAAATTGTAAGGACCGTTCCGTCCATTCTGGTAAAGTTCATCAGTCACTTCTCCTTATGTCCTGTAGAATGTCTGGCAGTTTCTTCTGTGAAACAGGAACATGAAGGACCATCTCGTCTTGTGAAGTTCACTGGTCACCTTTCTATGGGTCCTGCATGTCCAGTTTATACAGGATCCTGTCAAGCAGTCCAGACAAGGGCAATTTCTTGCCCAAATGGCCAACTTTTACCTTAAAAAAAGCAAACTCCATATGGAATATCTTTGATGCCCATCTTCCCCTTTAAAGTAAATTGGTGCTGTATGGGCAACCTCTTAAAGTTCACCACCCTCTATAATATTAATGACTGAGAGACATTTAATACCTATTATTATTATTAATTATTATTATTATATAGAAATATAATATTTTACATGTTATGTTGCATAATTATTATATGGATATATAATACAAAAAATAGCATAATATAAGTACTAACATAGTTCCAGACACCTTGAGACTTTATTGTAGCAATATTTCACTGTCTGTGTAATAATGTCAAGTTACCAAAGTGTTTCTCTTCTGCAGTATGAAGTGGTGCTGATTTGCTTGTTTGTGCTTTTTGTGAGTGGTTCTGCCCTCTACTACCTAATACTGTATGACTTTACAAAATTAAAAAGCAAAACTAGGTAACACTATTAATCACAGTGCATCTAAAAAATCATAATATTAATCAAACAAAGTAAATTAGGCTATTTTTATTGATTGAAAATTTCCGGATGATTCATTTTAAGAATAATAGCAGTAAATCATACTATCATTCACAAGATATAATATAATAGAAGCCTTGAATAATGGATAGTGTTTCTCTGATGATCATCTTATTCTTAGAATTTTACAACTGTAGGTGTAAGAACTATAAATAAACTTCCAAAATTGATTTTAATTTTATAGTATTGTATGTACTTTAAAATTAAGTAAAATGTTTGTATTATATTCTATATGTATTAATGATTCAATTATTCTTATTCATAGAACATTTTTCAAATGATTAATTAAATATAAATTTATATAATATAATATTGAGAATGCTCTTTTAAACTATTTTATTTATTTGTATATTTTATTTACTTATTTGTATGTACCTGCATGTGTATACGTATGTGTGTTTATGTGTGTGCATGCACACTCACATTCATGCATATCCTCACTGCATACATGTATAAGATGACAACTGGGGACAATATAGGCTGAAGGGATTGAGTTCACTGTATGGATTGATGACAGGAACCATTACTCACATAGGCATTCCATGAAATGTAGAATGCTCTTGAAGGCCTCGCATTATGAACCTGGCACACCCTTGCAACATAAACATGTGTAACATCTTAAAAGACATCATTGAGTAATTTGTTCAGTAAGTACATGGTAAACTAGAAATTAAAATGCTGTAGGAGACTTTATTACATAAAGCTTATAGCAAAATAATGTACAGCACAAATGAATATGAGACTTTACGTGTCTGAGTAATTCAGTCATAACATAAAGTAAAAGACAGAATGTTGCAAGATGTCATATCACACAAATAATGTTAAAACTAGACCATTATTTGTTTTTTGTCTCTTTTGGGGGGCACGCCACCCAGCTCTCAAATAAATCACACATGGAGGTTTATTCTTAATAATGAATGCCTGTCCATAGCTTGGCTTGTTTTTTGCCAGATTTTCTTAACTTAAATTATCCCATCTACATTTTGCCTCTTGGCTTTTCTGGTTCTCTTACTTCTATAACTCTTACTCTTACTCTGTGGCTTGCTGTGTAGCTAGGTGGCTGGGTTGCTGACCCCTGATGTCCTCTCCCTTCTCTGGCTCCCCCTTATTTTTCACTCCTCCATCTCTTTTATTCTCTCTCCTCTCAGATTTCTCCCTCTATATATTCTCTCTGCCTGATAGCTCCACCTGTCCTTTCTCCTGCCTTGTTATTGGTTGTTCAGCTCTCTATTAGACCATCAGGTGTTTTAGTCAGGCACAGTAACACAGCTTCACAGAGTTGAACAAAGGCAACATAAACAAAAGTAACACACTTTAAAATAGTATTCTACAATATTAGACAAACTAGAAAAAGTATCACTAAAACAATTTGGTGGTAAGGAATTACACTTCAATTCATCTAGCAACATTAGCAGTTCATTGTAACCATCCAACCCCCCCCCCCGACCCCCCCAAAAAAAAGAAGAAGAAGAACTAACAAATGAGGTTGATATTTGAGCAAAATATGGAATGGGGATAGTATATTTTGACAGAAATTCTAATTTTAAAGTAGTTTCTTAGAAGTTGAACACAATTGACAGTGATAGACTTCTGCTTTTTTATCCTTAATGGATGAATACATCTCAAAAAGTTTAGTTGTAAGAAGACTGTCTGGAGACAAAAGCTAGAAGAGATATTACTGAGTCTGAAACCTAACAGAAAAGAATATTAAACCCATTAAATTTAACAAAATGTGTCTAAGTAAAACAATAACTAAAATATACTTGTATTCCAGATCAAGATTGGTTTCTACATGTTGCTAACCAACCTTATGCATATATGATTTGGGGACACAGAGTTAAATTATGAAAGACAGAGCCAGCCTTAATGTTTTCAGTTGGCATTAGCTAAATGACCAGTTGACAACTTGTGGTGGCTGACTTTCTGTTGTGGTGACTGAGATTTAATCAAATGTTTACACACTATCTTTATATGTAGTATGTTACATTCCAAGGTAGGTATGGGTCCTGTACATGAAGGCCAGTTTAGACAAACATCAGTTAACTAACAGAGACTATTTTAAGTCAAATATTTATTTATTCTTCATATCTAATGAAATAAAATCTCCTATTCTAAAAGAAATACTAAATGTTTGGATGTGATAATGACTCTGTGTTTGTAATCCCTCTGCAAGAAACCAGGATGAAAACACAAAGTAAGGTATATAATTTATTGACAGTGGTTTCTAAAAGATTTATTTATTTTTATTCTGTGCATATATGTTTGCCTGAAAGTATGTGGATGTATCACATGTGTGCTTGGATCATGTGGAGGCCAGAAGAGTATGAAGTAACTCCAGGAACTGTAACTAAAGTTGTGAGCATTGATGTGGATGCCAGAAACCCAAACCAAGTCCCCTGCAAGTACTTTTAACTCCTGACCCAGTAATAGTATTTGTAATGCATAAATAACCAGAATTTTCATTTAATAATTGTAGATACCTAAGAAAAGTGATGAACTTTCTGCGTCTTTTTATTAATTTACTGTGTCTCACACTGTAGGAATTTAATTATATTAAATACACTGTCACAGCTATTTCTATGACTTTATGGAATAACTGGTATGGACGATTTCTCTGAAATATTTAAGCTGTATTAGTAATACTCTGATTTAATGTTAGCTTTTCTTAGAACTGAGTGTTTTGATTCTTCAGGTGAAAATGTGATTTCATGGTACCAGTGCCCAACTGTTACTACATATATCTTAATAGAACACACACATAAAGACACACACATACACACACTCTAATCCTAGTGAAAAACAGGTGTCTATATTTCATATGATATAATATTAGTTAGAAATTAAAGGTGAGAATATAGCAGGAATATAGTTATATTTATATATATTACAAAATACAAAGTGACTGGAAAAAATTTAATATTTTAAAAAGCTGTAACCATAATTTTAAAAAGGTATAATTTCTAATATCCATTTAAATTCTCCCTTTTCAATGTCTAAAACATTATTACCAAGAAAAAAAAAAAACACATACAAGTATTTAGATAGCTCTTATTCCTGCCATTATTTTTCTCTCAAATATCAAATATACATACAAACCAATGTGTATGGAATGGGGTGAAACTTACTTAGAGAAAACCTTCATATTACAAATAATATGAAAAAATAATGTAGCCCTGTATGAGAACAAACTAATTTTAAACAGAACTCCCCACAGGCCTTATTAGCTGGATTCGTGTCTGTATCTAACTCTTTGCTCTTTTGGCTCTCTATGGCGCTTTTTCAAGGGAGTATTACATTTACATAATCAAAGCTTCCTATGGCTCCTTTTTAAACTGAATGGAGCTCTGGGGGAATGGCTAAAAGTACAGAGCGTATGAGAAAAGGAGCCAATAACAGTGAAAACAAAACCAAACCCTCGTATCTGACACTCACAAGGGGAAAACGCACACAACATATGGTGTGACTCCACCCTTCCCATTACACGGTTCTCACAGTGCGTTTTTGCAGTTGATCAATAGAGGAATTCAGTAAATATCAACTGTCTATATTTTTTAATTGGAGGAATTAACCTTCAAACAGTATCCTACTCATCAAATAACATAACTAGTAATTAAAGATATTTCATCAATATTTTCTAGTAAATCATTTTATGTATTTTTTTCTTATTTGATTATACATTTTTCAATATGATAAGATAAAGTTTAGAGTTTTCCAAAGTTATCTTTAAATTTAATGTGATAAAATATTAATATGTCAGCATCTATTGTATCATTTACATTTGCGTGAATATTGTCAGTAGCACCTGAATATGAAGACATGAGTATTTTTCAGGGAGTCCTAGGATGCAGGTATTAATTTTATTTGGTTCTGTTTACTGAAGCACCCAATGAATCACCTTAATGTCCTTCTATGTACACAAAGACTGCTTTAGTAGTGACTAGCAGACCTAATGGGAACCTGAAAACAGGAACAAGACCTAAAGGAGTCAGGCCAGATTGATTCTCCCAACTGTGTAAATGCGTTGTTTTCATAAATCCCAGCTGAACCGCTTGTCTGATTTTTCTTGCAACAGCACAGAAAAATCCAATTCAATAGCAAAAAGGTTTTTCTTTGCTTTCATTAAAAGAGGAAAGAAAATTTTAATGATGAAGAAGATATATACAGGGCGGTTAGTGTTTGCAGGGTAAACACACTGAACAAGAGTTCCAATAACCTTCAGCATTTCCCTTTTGCAGCGTCAAAGGACACGTCCACTGGAACTTGTGTCATGTTGATTTGGTGCCAGCAGAGTTCTGATTCACCTCAGCATATTTTGTACCTTTATCACAACCAATGGCTATGCTCTTTGAAAAAACTCAATGTGTCTAAGATACTGTCTGTCCTCGGCTTTATTTTATTAACCTTTAATGAAATCAATGAATCATAAACTTCTGAAATTATTCTCACAATGAAACCACTGTGTAACTAAAACTATTATGGGACCATGCATTATTTTTATTGGCAAAAAGAAATATAAATTTGTTTCTGTGTATCCCAGCATCTTAATATTTAATAGGCTTGAAGGAAGACAGTTTATCTTTAAGACATCTGGGTATAAAATGTGACCCAAAGTACTATTTCCTCTTCCTTTAGGATTTCTTCTTTTCAAGTTTGCAAAGTAAACTTCTAATACAAATTATCAAGACATTCATTGAAAAATTCAATTAAATCAACCATATTTATGATATAAGAATAGTTATAACTAGTTTACACTTCCTTCTAGAAACTAGTTTCTAAATTCAGGTTTAAAATCTTGATAGTATCTCCAGTCAATAATTTTGAAGTCTCTATATAAGTCCTCAACTTATCTGTGTTCAATGAGTTGTGTGAGTGTTATCTTCAGGAATAGAGCTTCACTCTAAATTTGTGGAAGGTCAAGCAACAACCTTGTCAATAGCCTGAGTTGCTTGGGGATTTCCAGGGGACCCCTTTGGCAAACAACTTGATTAAATGTAACCCAATTCCAGTACTGGAAGCTTGATTTGAGTGATGTCTGGTTTCGATCACCTTAACATGTATCTATTTTAGTAATCTACTGTCTGAAGCTTCCATATGATGCCTCAAATGTCCCTCAGTTTTTGATGCCCGTCCTCATATACCCTTGCTCATTTCCTTTCTCTTCCCCATGCTCGTTTGATCTTACCATTTGCTGTCAAGGCCAAAGATAAACATGAGCACAGCCACACACCCTTTGATCTACAATGGCAGCCTGCATGTACTAGTGAAATATTGGCACAAGACTGTGGGTGTGACCAACCAATATATGATTGAATTGGGTGCCCACCCCAAGAGATGGAATTTTCTCCCTACCCTGCTCAGGTAACCAAGATTCTGAGACCAGATAGGCCAGAGGCCTGGGGGAAAAACCAAATTGTACTGTATGCTAAAAGATGTAGCAATAAAACGACTTTTAATGACATTCTGATACATTCATAGATCATTGCCTCATTCAGCCTTCTCAGACAAGCTTCTTCCTTCAGTAGATGGGAACAAACACGGAGACTTGCAACTGGCCAGCATGCACAGAGTGAAAGATCTTGGAATATTCAGTTCTAAATAGGATGTCTCTATCATATCCTGCCCCTCAGGCCTGGGAGGACAGAAGAGGAGACCAGAAGGTATGGAAGAAATCAAGGAATCAAAGTCTTTTACAGCAGGACAGACACACTTATGAATTCAGAAAGATTGTTCCAGCATGCACAGGGCCTGCTACAGTCTGTGCTGGCTGGTGTTCTGGGGCAGAGAGAAGGAGCCACAAGTGCCAATATCTAATCCAGAAGCTAGTTCAGTTGATATCAGTTGCAAATTAAAAACTGGTTTTGTCCAATGGAGTCTCATGTCAGGGATGTTTTTTACCCTTTCAAGTCATTGTGTCTATGTGTGGCTTCCATTTTGTGTTTTTATGAGATTTCTATGTGTGTGTGTCTCTGCATCTATATTTGTTTCTAGTGATTTTTCTTTGACTCTTTTTCTGTCTATTTATGGGTTATTGTTTATTTTTTGCCCTATTTCAGTTTGTTTGTTTTTATTTTATCCTATTTTATTATTCTTTAGATGCTTGTTTGGTTTCTAATGAAAGAAAGTGCGTGGATTCAGATAAGAGGATCTCAGAGCAAATGGGAGAAAGGAAACCATAATAAGAATATATTGCATGAAAAATATGCTTTTAATAAAAATAAAATACTGATATGTAGATAGAAATTTTCCCGTATCCTGCCCAGTAAACACTTGTTCCCAAGTAAACACACAGAGGCTTATATAAATGACAAACTCCATGGCCAATGGCTCAAGCTTCTTGCTAGCTGACTCTTTTTTTTTTTTTTTTTCGTTTTTCGAGACAGGGTTTCTCTGTGTAGCTTTGCGCCTTTCCTGGAACTCACTTGGTAGCCCAGGCTGGCCTCGAACTCACAGAGATCCGCTTGGCTCTGCCTCCTGAGTGCTGGGATTAAAGGCGTGCGCCACCACCACTCGGCTGCTAGCTGACTCTTATTACTTAACTCAACCCATTTCTTTTAATCTATGTGTTGCCCCGTGGCTTCATGGCTTACCAGTACTTTCATAGCTTGATTCTTCTCGCAGCAGCTTGTAGCATCTCTCCCATTCTCCTTTCTTCCTCTCTCTTCCATTCTAATGCACTGCCTAATCTTATTCTGCCTCACCATTAGCCAAACAGCTTTATTTATCTATCAATCAGAGCAATACATACTCACAGCCTACAGAAAGACATCCCACAGCACTGATATGAGGGGAAAAAATGAGGATTATGCCAGTAATAGAATGCTTGAGTTCATTAACTTCTCAATGATAGTGGCAGAAGTATGGGTGTTGTATGCTAGAAAGATGTAAAAAAACAAAACAAAACAAAAAAAAAACTTTTTGAAAAGATGTGTTATAAAGAGATAATTGGCAGTAAAACATTTACCAGTGATATTTTATGTTTATTTATTTATTTTGTACAGGTAGTTGAATGCACAGTCTTTTGCAGGTTAGGCAAGGTGTCTGTAACTGAGTCCCATCCTAAACTTAATGAGTCCATTATTGGAATATCTCAGTTGTGAGCTGTGAGTACAAAGAGCACTTATTCTTAACTGCTGAGACATATGCCATGCCCCTGGGCTGTTTTTTAAATGGTATGGTTAATACATTATTAATTAAAACAGTAATGGTTCCATTGAAAAAAAACTGACAACTTTAAACAAGTATGGTGCAAGAACAGATATCAAATTTACCGCTGGAACCTGGAAAACACTTTTAAAACACACAGGATCAATGGCAATGTTCAGTACATGCTAAGCAACAGCGAATTTGAAAATTTTTATAGCATTCTATGTATAAAACACTGTATTATTTAACTATAATTTAATTAACTTCAAAATCAATAATCATTAATTAGTGAAATGGTGAAAATTCAACTTGTTTGGAAAAGTCTTTCAATGTTTTTCTAGGAATTTAACTATAAATTAAAAAATATTTCAGAAAATTAAATTACACTCTTTAAAATAAAAGGGATTAATTTTTTAAATTTAATAAAATGTTCTAAACATATTTAACAGTAACAAACACAAAGTAACCATTGGATTTGTGTGTGTGTGTGTGTGTGTGTGTGTGTGCGTGTGCATGTCTTTCTCTGTGCATGGCAGTTTGACTGTAAAGTGCCATTCTCTTCTCTGAGAATATAGACTTAGATTGTAATGTCCATCTATTCTTTGTTTTAATTTAAGGTGTTAAAATTATGATACGTCATTAGGTTGGGGTAACACAAATTTGTACTCATTAATCAACAGTTCCTTTCAATGCCATCTTGAATATTTTTGTAAACAGCATTACAAAACACTGAAGAAGATTTCCAATAGAACTTGATAAAGTTAGCTGTATTTTTACTGGATGAGACAAAAATGAAACAAGAGAAAAACATAGCTTTAGCTTATGAGAAAAGTACAGCTTTAATGAGCCTGGGCGGTTAAATACAAAGTACAGTATTACAGTATCGTTAACAACAATGAATTGTTGTAGCCCCCATATTGAATGAAAATCAAATTGACATGATACAAAACATTCGCCAAGTGGTACAATTCTTACATCAGTAGTATTTGAATAAACGTTAGTATGAAATTGAAGATGAGTGGCAAGTCAGATATTATTAAAGTTTTTTTTCTGGTTGTCTTTCTGTTGATAACTTGTTAAACAGATAGACAAAAGCAAAGCCCCAATGTCGAGATATTCAGTTTGTTAATTAGCCTTGTTTGCAAACACCATTATTCTTGCAGCTTTCTTGGATATTAAAAGTACATGTACTCTGGACAAACTATGACAAAGCATTATTTATTCTATGTAAATGAAACTGGAGGATGAGGGTGAGAAAATGAAGTTTTTGCTGATTTTATTTTGTTTTATTGTTGGTTTTTTGAGGATGTGGTGTTATGTAGAGTGTAGCAAAGCAGTTGCCCTTAAATATTGAACTCACCAGTGAAAATTTAACCAATATGATATGATTAACTGTCCCACATTGAACTGTAGTTTAATTTTTAGCATTTACCTCTCTGAAATTGTTATATAGGATTTTTTTTTTTTAGGTCAGAGAACAGTGGACATCATCTCTTTAATTATAGATAGCCCTGTTTCCTGGACCAGGAAATGAGATGGCCATCAAAAACATCTTCAGTACAAAGTTCAGATTTTTTGTTTGCTTCTTCCTGTACATTTTGAAAGGAGAGTTCTGTATTCCTGGAATAGAATGAAATAAAAGTATGTCAAGACAACACATTCCTGCCAAGCTGTCAAAAGGTACTTCAGATGACCTCACAAACTAGCACTTGTAATGCTTTCAATACTCTGAGAGAGAAAGGAACAGGGTTTGCTGTTGCTTTTCCTTTTCAACTAAGTTTTTAATTTGAAGAATATATTGTATAGCCAGGTGGTAATATATTTCTAGTAGGTTTCGCCTTAATATTGTCTATATAAATATAATTTTCATAGACCTATGTCTTAAGATAGGGAAAGAAAATTGAGAAACTATTATTTCAAAATATGGTCATTGGAAAATATAGAGCAAATTTTAGTTTAGAGTATTTCATAACTAAGATTTTTTTCCGTGTATGTGTGCTATGAAGTACATCTTTGGATTTTTTGTTAATCTGTGGGTAATAGGGGAAGTAATATAAATCTAAGTAGTGTAGCTTCATATATATATATATATAATGTATGTATGTATATAGAGAGTAATTATAACAAATATAAAATATGCTCTTTGCCTTGTTAAGTAGCCTCAGTGTTATTTACTGTCTGCCAGTATTTCACCCCTCCACTCTTCTTAGTTAAATCCTCTTCCCTTTCCTTCCCATTCTTCCCTTCAAACCATATTCATTTTTCTTTTCCTCCCTCTAGAGCTCTCTCTCTCCCTCCGGCTATTTTTACTTTTCTGCTTAGTGAAGTTTTTCTGGGTTATATAGACTCCCATATGAAGAGATTTGCAGTTACAAGTGACATTGTGATGGAGGGAAAACATGCCTTGGAAAGTGGTTGCTGTTACATTTTTAAAATCCTACACGATAGAAGAAGTTGTTGATAGTCTACACAGTTTCTGCTTGAAAGAGAAACAGATCACTGTAATCAATAGGCATCAGGCCTCTAACTGTCTTTTGACAGAAGACTGACTGAAGGCTGCGACTATTTGATGCAAGTAATCCTCTTCGTACTACAGCTGCAGAGTTTCTATGTCCACACATCAGATCAGATTGCTGTAGACGACTGTGCTCCCTCAGTTCTAGAGCACCAGATTGATAAAGGAGCCATCCGCAAGATCTCTCTGAGTCACAGATTCTTTGCTTTTCCGTATCTACAATTTGCTGAATTATGGTGATTGTGTCCACTTTTCTTTGATGATTAATAAACAAATCTTTTAATTCAGGTATCCCAGAATGCCAGTGAATAAGTAATTAATTTAATAAATTATTAATGTCATATTATAGCTTAAAGTTGATATCCATAATAATAGTTCTTTAAATTCATTCTGAGTCTAAATTTATTGATGAGTCGAAAGGAAATAAAATTGTTTAACATTTAAACAAAATTTTACCAACGAGTATTCATCTCAAAAGTTTGAATTCTCTTAGTAATGACTGAATGATAATACCAGAAGCAGAGAAGTCTGTTTTATTTTGTTCTTTATGTGTGTGTGTGTGTGTGTGTATACACACACACAAAAAATTATACTAGTTAATTAACTTGCTGTGATTTGCTGTGGTCCTTAAGCTTCTTAAGTTTAGTTGAAAAGAATAAATATTGCCATTATATAAATTGCAATTTATGCATTTTATTTTCCTGTGTTATTTTTTTAAATGAGTGACCTAATAGATGGCATTACCTGAACACAGTTATTTAAAAACATAAATGCATGTGTTATGGCAGATTTACTTACAGTTTAGTCACACATGCACAGGTAATTTTCTATAGTTAAATTATGGAAAAAGAAATGTCAAGGGCTGCAGCTCTGATTAAACATATGGGTATGTTTCCTTGGAGTGAATTTTGTACCAAAGCTCTTTTCCTGCCAACTTTTAAAATGAATTGTTAGCATTTCATAAAATTTACATTTCAAGGTAGGTACATGAATAACTTTAAATTTATTTTCAAGTTTTTAAGGTCTCCATATGAAATGTATCATTCATATTTAAAAATATGTTTTGTGAAACTTTGAAAAATCTTTAAAGCACATATATTACACCATGTATATGGTTGTTCTTTTTTAAATTGCTTTTAATTCATTTTTGAAATTTAAAATTAATAATTAGGCCATCAGTATTTGTATGTCTAAAAGATTGCAAGAAAATTAGACTTAATATAAGCAATAATTTCTGATGAAAATGTACCATTTACCAATGTCCACACATATATTCACCACATAAAATGATATGTGGGTTTTACACTCACAAAATAACTGTTTAAGTAACTGGCATATGAGTTCCAAACAAAATGTCTTTGATTCAAAGTAAATCCTCAACTAAAGACAGAAAAACAACTGCTAGAACAAAGGGAGGAAGGACCAGAGGTAAAGAGGGGAGAAGGACAGAAGGCAGGAGAGAGGAGTTCTGGAACTTTTATGTATTGAAAATTTCATAAACTTGTAATTGACAGTGGAACAAAATAAAATGTAAGCTTTTACATCAATACACAGTAATACTTATTTGACTAATCACTACTGAAAAACATTATTGTATGTTTGAATACACCTGTTTTATAGTATCAATATTCTGGCTAAAGCCTATATAGAGAGAAGTCTATATAGTTTGCCTGTCTTTCTACAGATCTGTGACTAGAATTGATTACCATTTCTACAATAATTTCTAATGAGCTTTGGAAGCATAAGCCCTTCATCTTCTGAAAGATGTAAATATGATATCTCTTGGGGATTTTGCTTACTGTTAATCACAGATATAACCACCCCCTTCCTCTCTCTCTCTCTCTCTCTCTCTCTCTCTCTCTCTCTCTCTCTCTCTCTCTCTCTCTCTCTTTCTCTTTCTCTCTCTGTAATTTAGTTTTCTAAATTTAAGTTTTCCCTGTTATAAAGTTCTCTGCATGTTTTTGTGTCATCATGTCCTCTGCATGAAAAAATTAATCAGTTATTCTCTTTGTCTCTTCCATAGTCTCTTGTCTATTCTGTTAGTATTCAAAACACTTCCCCAGAGTTCCACTAATTTCAGATATGTGTATAATATAAATATATACACATATACATATATACACATCTGTACACATGAATACCAATTAACCAAAATTAATGTCTGTACCTAACTGAACTAATTTATTTTTATGGAAAAGTTTTATTTCTCCTAAAATTTTCATACTGTGTGCTCAGCATAATAATGAATTAAATGTTGTTGGGCGATCCCTGTGTCTTTCTTAGGGTCCTCTTTACTAGGTAGCCCAGCTGGATCAGGAACAGAGTGGGAGAGCAAGAAAAGAGATACCATGAAAATGAAGACCCCAAGGGAATAGGAAGAAGCAGAGTGCTACAGAGGTCCCCAGAAATCCACAAAGATACCTCCACTATAGACTACTGGCAATGGTCGAGAGAGTGCCTGAGCTAACCTGCTGTGGTGATCGGATGGCCAAACACCCTAATTGTCATGATAGAACTCTCATCCAGTGACTGATAGAAGCAGATGCAGAAATCCACGACCAAGCCCCAGGTGGAGCTACAGGAATCCAATTGGCGAGAGAGAGGAGGGATTGTGTGAGTGAGAGATATTGAGACCATGATTGGAAATAGCACAGGGACAAATAGCCAAACTAGTAGAAATACATGAACTATGAACCAATAGCTGAGGAGCTCCCAACTGGATCAGGCCCTCTGGATAAGTGAGACAGTTGATTAGCTTGAACTATTTAGGAGGCCCCCAGGCAGTGTGACCGGGACCTGTACTCAGTGCATGAGCTGGCTTTTTGGAAGCTAGGCCTATGCTGACATTTTGCTTAGCCTTGGTGTAGGGAGGAGGGGACTGGACCTGCCTCAACTGAATGTACAAGGCTGAGCTGAATCCCCAGGGGAAACCTTGCCTTAGAGGAGGTGGGAATGGGGGTGAGTTGGGAGAGAAGGGTAGGGGGTGGGAGGAGGGAGGACAGGGGAATCTGTGGCTATGTAAAATTAAATTAATTATAAAATAAAAATAAAAAATAATGAATTAAATATCCTAAGGTTTTTTTTTTCTCTCATTTTTTTGAATGTTACTTAACAACACTATTGTTCAATAGGTTTCACCATAGTAGGAAAAAAATTACCCTTTCTATTGGGATAGCCATTGTAGGCATACTTTTTGATGGATTTTGATTACATAGATTGTGGTTGCTGAGTTAATCAGATTTCATTTGATTGTGTTTTAAACACATGACATTCATATTTCTGCATACATTGTTGGTTCAGGGAGCAACTGAATTTTTACGAGTTTTTAGAGAGTTAGTTAAGCAGGGAAAGGTGGTATAAGTGTTCACAGTGTTGTAGTTACAGCAGTGATGGTTGCTGTATTGCTTAGATAATAAAGGCAAAGGTCTTACCAAAAAATGTTGGATCAACCAACTATCGACTATGAAATAATGAATTTTCCTTTTCATGTCAGCCCTTAAACATGAAAGAATAGGCAGTGCTATGTATACCAGGCATCAGAAGGCTTTTCCTTGTGCCCAGAGGCATATAGAATAGGCAAAAAAAAATTTATTGTGATTAATGTGATTAATAAAATCCACTGTCTCTGCATGAGGTTTCTCAAATTTCTGTTCTTATTCGTTAAATCACACTAGGAAAACTTGGTGGTTTGAAAGTAACATAAAATTAATCTCATGCACTTTGGTGTTCTTTGTAGTGTTAATACCTCTATCAGTTTTCATCTGTTGTCTTTAACGGGTCAGTTAAATTGCCATTGTAATAGTAGTTATGGCTCAGGATATTACTTCAAAAACACCCCTTTTAAGATTG
Organism: Peromyscus eremicus; assembly: GCF_949786415.1. Classification (NCBI taxonomy): domain Eukaryota; kingdom Metazoa; phylum Chordata; class Mammalia; order Rodentia; family Cricetidae; genus Peromyscus; species Peromyscus eremicus. Next base: position 15,615,092 of record NC_081425.1, read on the forward strand.
TTCACTCTTCACTCTTCAATTCTCCTTCCCCACCTTATCTTTACTCCCATAGAATAGCATTTCCACCTGCTTTTAGAAATATAAACCACTGAAAGATTCATTTTCTTTTCCATATTTAAATCTATAAGCCAGTGTTTCTTTCGTCCTTATGTCTTTTCCCCTGTTTTCAGATGGAAGAATGGCTCCATTTCCTCTGTCTTACAGTAACTTCCTTTGTTCTTAAAAAATGTGTGCACATTTCAATGTCATTTAGCTTATAAAATAAACAATTATGTCCCTAAAAGGACTTACCCATATTAACCAAAATATTGCTTTATAGCCTTTCATTTATTTCCCTATTCTTATTTATACAATCACCCTTCATGTGTAGAAAATTTTAATAGCAATAGTTTATATTCTAAATTGTGTGTATGTTCATGATAGTGATTATGTGTGTGAATGCACACATATGTGGAGGTGTATAGAGATGTATGTGAGTAAGAAGAGAACTTTAGCTCTCCCTACTCAGGCATCATATACTTTGTTTTATTGACAAGGTCTCTCCAGGTCCAGAACTCCCCTAGAAAGATAAGCTGCTTGCCTAGCCTGTACTTTCTGCTTTCCCAGCATGGTTGAAAGCATGTCTCTGGCCCTTATTTTTTTTGCATTTATTCTTGGCATTGGACTCATGGCACTTTATGAGCTGAGCTATCTATATCCCTAATCTCCATTCTGAACATTTTAATGCCATTCACACATTCTTCATTCTACCCTAACTTTTATACAAATTAGATCTGGTAAACAATTATTTACAAGTTGTTGTGAATGTGTCTTTGATTTATTGTATATTGACAGCTGATTGGTTATTTCTGAGACAATTGTTGGTTTTGCTTCTTGATTTTAGACTATCTCCCCAATTCTGCCACTACGCTGGCTGCTTTTTTTTTTTTTACTAGACTTAGATATCTTTTCATCTTCATCTACTCAACCCTTTAAAAGTAGTTTCTTCAATTTTAATCCTCTAATGCTTTCCTATTTCATGAAGTACTTTACAACTATTGACTCATACTACATTTATTATGGGCAATATATCACTTTTAAAATTTGACTTTTCTATTTTGATAGCTCTGCTTCAGTGACATTTTATTCTGAGCTTCAATAAATTTCCATTGTGACTAGAGATGATGAATATATTCAGACATATCATTAGCATGTTATTTTATGGTAAATCATCGAATAACTTGGACTATTAAAGTAGCTTGAATGTAATTGGCCCCTATAATCTCATAGGTAGAGGCAGTATTAGGAGGTATGGCTTTGTTGGAGTAGGTATGGTATTGTTAGAGGAAATCTGTCATTGTAGGGGTGGGATTCCAGATTACTTATGCTCAGGACACCACCCTGTGGGACGGTTGATTTCCTGTTGCCTGCAAAATGTAGCTCTCTCAGTTCCATCACCATATCTGCCTGCGTGTATCCATGCTCCCCATCATGATTATAATGGAATGAACCTCTGAAACTGTAAGATGCCACCTCAATTAAATGTGTTCATGTATAAGATTATCTGTGATCATGGTGACACTTCATGGGAATAAAAATCCCAACTAAGACATCTATGTTCTAGTTGGATTTTAATGTCATTGTTCACACACACACACACACACACACACACACACACACACACTCACACACGCATGCACGCAAGCATGCACACACACATACACACGCACACACATACATCATTTAATAGAACTGTGTATTTAATTTAGGGGTCAACAAGTTTGAAACTTGAATTTTGACATCGAATTTCTAGAATTGTGGGATAACATTACTTCATGTTTGAAGCATTTGTTATAATTTTTCACAATATCACATGGAAAGAAAATATAATTAATTGTTTGAGATATCAGAACAAATAAGAATAAATGAATATGAAAAATAAAAGAAAAAATTAAATGGAAGTTATAACCTACTATGTTATCCGTAATGGCAAAAATTAGAAACAGATTAGATATCTATCAAGTTAAATAGATAATAAAAATGTGACACATTCACATAATGGAATATCACACGTGTGTTTGTATGTATGTGTGTGTGTGTGTGTGTGTGTGTGTGTATCTTGAAATTTGAATTGAAGTTGATAGAGCTAGAAAAAATAATGCTGAGAGAGATAATCAAGAAATAAATGGACAAATATGATATATTCTCTTATATGTGTTTGTTAGCTTTTAATCTTTCAACAGGTAAGCTACAATCCACATAGCCACAGTAGTTAAGTATGGAGTAAGGGACCAAGGAAAAAGGAAATATCTTTCAATAAAGAGGAAATAGTATATATAGCTATGAATATATGAAGAGACTAGTTAGAGTGATATTGGAAAGAGAGAATTAAACAAATAGAGAAAATAGTGGGTAAGGGAAGGAATATGGGGAGGTACAGCTAACAATAAAGGGCATTTGGTGGTCATACAGGAACTTATTATACTAGATGCTTCTTAATATATGTATATATATATGAAAGAAATATAAATGGAATTATCAAATTATGATGGAGACACAGCCCCAACAAGATATTTCTCTCTACCAAATAAAATATCTAGTGCAATAAATGAGTTACATCTAACTGAGATGTTAGTCAAAGAGACATCAAGGAAACTTCCAAACAACTCATGGTAATTGCTAAGCCTTTTGGTTGTTCTCTATAAACAGAATGTAATGCCTTATTGCAGAAAACAATATTTACATATTTCACCAAACAGAAAAAAGCCAAGCTGCTGCTTAACTATAGCCATCACCTAGTGTTCATGAATAAGACAAACACAACCCAGCTACAAAGCCTTCGACTACAGTGATGACTTTCCTGTGTGATACACTGGTGCAACAATTGCATGAAAGTTGTGGAAGTAACCAGTCGCTACCTGAATAAGATTAAAGCCCACTCTGTGAGATATAATGCCTGCCTGACACTGCTCAGGTAGCCAAGAGCCTGAGCTTGGGTAGGTTATGGCCTAGAGGAAAACCTGTAGCTAGAGTTTTCCTGCCTGGCCCACAGTCAGGGCAAATCTCTCTCACCTGCCAGTCCCACAGCCTCTCAGACCCAACCAAGTAAACACAGAGACTTATATTGGTTACAAACTGTATGGCCGTGGCAGGCTTCTTGCTAACTGTTCTTACAGTTTAAATTAATTCATTTCCATAAACCTATCCCTTGCCACATGGCTCGTGGCTTACCAGGATCTTCACATGCAGCTTGTCATGGTGGCGGCTGGCAGTGTCTCTCTGACTCAGCCTTCCACTTCCCAGCTTTATTCTCCTCCTTGCCCCGCCTATACTTCCTGCCTAGCCAAGGGCCAATCAGTGTTTTATTGATTAATCAGCAACACATTTGCCATACATCCCACAGCACTTCCCCCCCCCCTTTTCTTTTTCAAAAAGGAAGGTTTTAACCTTAACAAAGTAAAATTACATATAATTTGGGAATTTGGGCGTAGCTTCTCTTATTACTTCCTGCTGGAGGGGGGCGCTGTATCTTATGGGGAAACAAAGAAAATTTTAGAATTATGGAATAGTCCATGAGGCTGTATCGTCTGAGCCAGATGCCTTCAAACCATTCTGGATGTTGGATCATCTGGGCCATGGTGTCATCGGAGACCTTTCAGGTGATCTTGGCTGGTCAAACCTGATGTATCTTAATCTTGAACAAATCCATAGCCTCTGGCTTTCTGTGGGAACAAAAGCAGAGACTCCTTTCCAAAGTAACATATTCTTATATCCAAATTTTGAAGTCAAGGTACCTTTAAAATATACATTTTGGCTAAACTCAACAGCTTTTACAATCAAATGTTTTTCTGCAGTTAAAAATCCCAAAGACAACACAATCCAGATTCTCTGTGTAATATCCATTTTTACGTGGCTTATTTTTTATACTACCTTTACTGTCTCTTTAATGACTTTATTTTTTAAAACTGTGTATTTGTTTCTATAACTCTATATATCACCTTTTTTGTCTCTTTCAAGCCTACGTATCTTTTACACACATTGTAAACTATTACATCTGAATCTGTCTTATTGTGAATCTCTTGCCTTAAACTGCAGCAGCTGTGGCTGCTGGCTCCGCCCACCTCAGCTTCCCAACATGGCTACATTTACCGCCAGCTCTGGGAGCTATCGTGGGTCTATGCTTTTATCCAAGCAGCGTGTAGCCCAAAAACCTCTTTTTGTTTTGTACTAGCAAAGTCTAAATCCACCATGCAGCTTAATGTGCCACTTGCAGAGGCCTGATTCCCGCCATACTGCAGGTTGAGCACGCATGCCAGGAACCCACCAGTAGCTCAAACCGGCAGCTGCCGCTCATTTGAGAGAGACAATTAGGAACTGTTTTTAGCTCCATTTTAGAATCTTTTTTCTCAGTTTTTTTTTTTTTGTTTTTGTTTTTTTTTTTTTTTTTTTTTGGTTTTTCGAGACAGGGTTTCTCTGTGTAGCTTTGCGCCTTTCCTGGGACTCACTTGGTAGCCCAGGCTGGCCTCGAACTCACAGAGATCCGCCTGGCTCTGCCTCCCGAGTGCTGGGATTAAAGGCATGCGCCACCACCGCCCGGCTTTTTTTCTCAGTTTTTAGGTGGAAACTCTTGCCAACACGTTGGACGCCATTTATAGCTAGAGTTTTCCTGCCTGGCCCACAGTCAGGGCAAATCTCTCTCACCTGCCAGTCCCACAGCCTCTCAGACCCAACCAAGTAAACACAGAGACTTATATTGGTTACAAACTGTATGGCCATGGCAGGCTTCTTGCTAACTGTTCTTACAGTTTAAATTAATTCATTTCCATAAACCTATCCCTTGCCACATGGCTCATGGCTTACCAGGATCTTCACATGCAGCTTGTCATGGTGGCGGCTGGCAGTGTCTCTCTGACTCAGCCTTCCACTTCCCAGCTTTATTCTCCTCCTTGCCCCGCCTATACTTCTGCCTAGCCAATGGCCAATCAGTGTTTTATTGATTAATCAGCAACACATTTGCCATACATCCCACAGCAAAAACCAAATACTATTGTTTTGTTACTGAAATGTAGCAATAAAATAATTGCTACTGACATTCTTATATACTCATTTTTCAGTGTGTAGCAGGAATCTTAGAAGGTCTTATTAATAAAATCAAACCTGAGGCCAGTTATTGGGGTGAACACTGGAAGATCAGAGAAGCAGAACAAGCTACAACCACCTCACCTTACAAATTCCTCAGCTGATCCTGTTTCCTCAGACTGGAAGCATCTGAGTCCTTATCCAAATGAATCTCAGCTAAACTGCTGCTCAAAAGCCTGAAAGCTTAACCAGCCAAATGCTTCTTGTTCCTGGTCTTCACGCCTTATATACCTTTCTGCTATCTGCCATCACTCCCTGGGATTAAAGGCTCACTTCTTGGGATTAAAGGCGTGTGTCACCATGCCTGGCTGTTTCCAATGTGGCCTTGAACTCACAGAGATCCCAATGGATTTCTGCCTCTGGAATGCTAGGAATTAAGGTGTGTGTGCCACCATTTTCTAGCCCCTGTATCTAGTGGCTGTTCTGTTTCTCCCCAGATAAGTTTATTAGGGTGCACAATATTTTGGGGAACACAATACCACCACATCAGTTTCTTGCTCTGTCATCATCAGAGAAGTTTTCAATGTGGAAAGAATGTGAAACCTTGGAACACTTAGTTCTAAGATACATCCATCAAATCTCTCCCTTGAGGACTCAGGGAACACTGAAGAGGAGGAGGTGGTCAGAATTTAGAATTATTTAGGATTGAAACACTAAGGAAACATTTATTTTCAGACACAGTAAGATTGATAAACGTATGAAATCTCATTTTTAATTTGCATGCTTGTGTTCTAAAGAAAGAGAGAGGGAAAACATGGAGTTCGATGGGTGGGAGGGTGGGGATTACCAGGGAATAGATGAGGAAGGAGAAACATGACCAAGGCCTGTACAGGTCCAAGCTTGATGGAGTCCAAGCAATTAGAAAGTAAGTGGACACATGACTCTATATGTAACCCAGAAATTAGATCCAGCTGATAACAGATGGCAAATGAAAACATGCTTTTCTCCAATGGAGTCTCACTGAATATACAAACTACACTTAAGTGCAGGCCCCATCACAACAGTAGATGGCCAACACATAATGAACTCATTAGTATTTCTGGAGATGTTTGTCTCATAGACCTTTGTGTATTTTTCTTTTTTATTTCACAACTCTTTTCCTTTTTTTTTTGTTGAGTTTTTTGGTGAATCATCTCTTTGTGTATGTCTCTGAATCTGTATGTGTTTCTCATGCTTTTTTCTTTGTCTTATTTTGCATTTTTTTTGTGTTAAATTCTGGTTCACTTTTAATTTACATGTTTATCCTCTAAAGAAACATAGAAAAAATGCACAGAGTTGGATGGGTAGGAGGGCAGGGATGATCAGGTACAAGATGCAAGAGGGGAAACCATGATAAAAATATATTCATGAAAATAAATTTGTTCAATAAAATTTAAAAAATTTAAGTGTCAAAGCAGCAGTGCCATGTAATACTTAGTTTAGTGAAGAAGAACTTATGGAATATTCAAGTTTATGACACATCAATCATCCTATAAAGCAACATTTATAGCTATGAATCTATATACTATAGAAAAACAGCATTTCACTTTCAAAATGTGCTTGGATTTAGGACTGTCTCCTAGAGCATTAGTGGCATCTCAAATGCCGCATTTATGAAAGACACTGAATCATCATCCCCCAGCAGTCATCAACTGCCAACTGCTCCTCAGCTTAGGGAGGTGCTTTATGGCTGCCTCTCCTCTCCTTGCTCGACTTTTGGCTGCTTGAGCTTCAACAGGTCTTGTGAACATCTTGTGCGGACACCCACTATCTCTGATACTTAAATTCTTTCTTTTACTCTTCCATGATCATGCTTGAGCCTTGGAAAGTGGGAATATGCTATGGAGCTCCAATTTAGGGCTAAGCACTCCGCAATCTCTACTTCCCTAAATGTTGACCAGGTGGCACATGGTATGAAACATCATTTACTGGAAAAAAAAAAAAAGATGCTTCCTTGATGAAGGATGGGAGATATACTGATTTTTAAGTATAAACATAAATCTTAGGGGCAGTTAATTACTAGTATATTAGTATGCACATTTATCAAAATAATAGTAGTAGATTATTCCCTATGATTTAGTCAGTCATGGGTTTTAGGACAAATTAATAGTATGATGCATGGCTTCCATCTTGTATGGCACGCTACTATTGCAGTAGTGAAAATATATTCCCAGGCCAGTAGTAATTATGGCTCACAGGAATCACAGCTGGATAAGATTGTTTAATTTTTACTCCAGTAGCATGTATAGAAACTTTTCAGCACTATGAAATCTAACCAATAGGGATTAAGTGTTCAAGTGATTGAAAACTTCATTTCTGTTTGTCCTACATCCTCAGGTATGTGGTATCTTCAATACGTCATTCTTAGCATCAAGTTATAAAGAGTAATTAAGAGTAGCTTTAAATATCTGGGGTGGAGATCTATCTTATCCCACTTATGAACATCTTTAAAGGAAGAAACCCACGCCTGACATTATATTTTCCATTTAATAGCAAATGATATCTGTGAGCAGCATTGCCCCCCCCCCATTTAGTGTAATTTCACACAAGCATATTTATATATGCATATATTTCAGAAATTATGGCCGGGCAGTGGTGGCGCACGCTTTTAATCCCAGCACTCGGGAGGCAGAGCCAGGCGGATCTCTGTGAGTTCAAGGCCAGCCTGGGCTACCAAGTGAGTCCCAGGAAAGGCGCAAAGCTACACAGAGAAACCCTGTCTCGAAAAACCAAAAAAAAAAAAAAAAAAAAAAAAAGAAATTATGTACAGTATTAGCTTTCCAAATGATGTTTCCAATGGTCTTTAGTATTATTTATGTATTTCTATATGTTCTCCTCAATCTGATATTTGGAATTTCATAACTAGGTATAACAGAAAATATTTGGCAAAATAAATATTCTTATTCATAATGTTAATTCAAATGCCTAGCAGCTAAACCTTTATGGCCTATAAAACTTTCTCAACGTAATTAAATTTGACATCTTCACTCTAATACTTTTGGGGTTATTTCATGATTAAATTTATATGCAAGTAAGTTGCAAAGCAGGCACTCTTTTATATGTTAGATTATTATTAAAGCACAGTATTAAATAAATGTTACTTTCTACAATTAAAATATTTAGTCTATAAGTATTATTTTCACATTTCTTAGATATCTAAGTTTTGAACTTCACTGCATTTTCCTACTTGCATTATATTTATATTTCTACATTAATAGTATTTTTTTGTTTCTTTACATTTTATTTAAATATTCTGTCTGTTTATACTTTTTTATGAGTGAAAAAGTATAAATTTAAACACCTATTAATAATAAAGCACAGTCACATTATTTCTTAATATAAATACAACCTCATATATATGGTTACAAATTATAATGCATCATACTTTTTAAGCCATGTAATGTTTCAATTTCTGTTTATGAAAGATTTTTTTAAAGATACTGAGATTTTAATATAATTATATTATTTATCCCTCACTTTTCCTTCCTCCAAACTTTCTTTATTACACTTTCTCTCTCTTTCAAGTTCATGGCCTCTTTTTTTTCACTAATTGTTATTGCATATATGTATATTTCTAAAAATGACTTGTTCAGTCCATACAATATTATTAATATGCATGTTTTCAGGGATGATCATCTGGCACTAAACGACCAATTGGTGTGCTCTTCCTCAGAGAAGGCTGTGTATTCTGCTCCATGATTTTCCCAGTTGCCTTTAGTCCTTTGTGTAGGCTTGAGACCTTGCAGGCAATTACCCCTGTAGTTTGTTAGTTTAAAGGAAATATCAGCTTCCTTCACATTATATTGGAATTTGTAATGTAATTTGTGGCTTACTGGAGGAAAATGTGATATAGAACCCAAATCCCCTCTTCCGTCACAAAATGCTTTAAATTTGAAACAAGATGTGGAGGAATGATAACCATATGATAGAGTTTTTGCATTCTTCACACTGGAAGTGAGGAATTTTATTGCTTAATTATGTACTCTCAGTATATTCATGCTGCTCTTAATAATTATGTTTATGTGTTTTGGCATAAGACCATATCTGCAGAATTAGCATTTATACTTCAATTTACATTATGCTTCCCATTTCAGGATTTTTTTTCTGTTCTAATGGTTCATGAAATCTTGTATGTATATTTTTTCCTTGCTTTAAAAAAAAAAATTCTCACTCACTCCTGAATGCTATGTCACTATTGAAGGAATGCTATGTCATTTCCAGTTCACCACTCCTCTGAAGACTACACTTAACCTTTTGGGATACACCTTCTGAAGTATGGAGAGAAGCTCCTTTTGTTTGCAGAAATTATACAACTGAAACCAAACCATGTCTTCTCGGGAAAGACAAAGTTAATTTTTGAAACAAATAAATTTCACATGTGTTCAGTGCTGAGAGAGAAAGTGTTTAGGGAAGTGCCTCTCCCATGACTGGAGGCAAGAAAGAAGGATGCTACAAAAATCATCAATGTACTCACATCAGTTTTTAAATAGAATCCCCTCAGCACACAGTGGAAATCCGAAACACCTCAGGCAGAGTAGTTTTAATACTAATACTTGACAGTGTCTTTTTCTCTGCTACTTCATGTAGGAAGTACCCAGTAAGTTGCTCAAGTATAGCATGAGATTAAAACAAATACAGCTATTTCTGAAAAGTTACATGCAAATACCAACCTCTTAAAAGTAGACCCATAGTAAAATATGAATTTTGGAAATAACATAATTAAAATACATGGAAATAAACATGGTTATCATTTTGATCCTCTGTGTGAAAATATTTAAACTGTTCATAGGTGATCACATAATTCATAGTTTGGTCTATTTAGAGGCACTGGGGTTTGTTTATAACACACGGTGCTGAGTAATGATGGATATATAATACTTCAAGGTCTCTGAGAAGAAGATTTGTGTATCAGGATGCAGTAAGAAAGATGAGTTCTACTACCTCCGTTCCTCTAATGCACTGACAAGGCATCTTGTTGCTAAAAGAACTAAGCCAGAAAGTACTGAGTGATTATTGACTAAGTCTACACTCTGAACTCTGAAACAGAAAAATGGACAGAACTTGTGTAGAATGAATATAGAAAAACAAGAAAAAGATAGCAAATTCTTTTAATAGTAAGTAAAGATTAAAATTGTATATAAAGTATGGATACAATTCTGTCTATGTGTTTAGTAACATATACAACTAATAACTCAGCCATATCATGACCTGAAAAGCAAAAGTAATCATGCACAATACTGTCTATATAAGAAAATAATGTAAAAACCCAAAATGAAATGGATAACTTAAAACCATGGTTCTAACCTGATTTACTTATCTCTCCTGCCTTTTACCCTGTGTATACTCCTATTTCCTCCTTACATGTGACCCATTTTCACTCTAATTCCTACTTATCTAGCCATGTGACCCATTATTCCTGTGGCAGTCATTGCTTGTGGTCCAGTACTCATTAGAATTTTGGTTTTCTTTAGAATAACCTTGCTAAGAAAGAAATTAGTAAGATGCATGACAGTTAGAATCAAACACAATTGGAGAAAAAAAATTTCAACATAAAGATGCCTAATGATATTCTGTTATACTCATAGACTGGTGACTATCCCAGTTTTCATAAGAGACCCTTCATGCAGTATCTAATGGAAACAGATTTGGAGACCCACTGCCAAACATTCAGCTGAGCTCAAAGAATACTGCTAAAGACAGGGAGGAAGGACTGTATAGGCCAGAGGGTCTAGGATATCACAAGAAAATCCACAGAAACAACTAAACTGGGCACATAGGAGCTCACAGAAATTGAACTGACAACCCAGGAGCCTTCATGGGGCCAACCTAAACAGCTGTGTATCTTGTCTACGTGTGGGACTCCTAACTGTGGGAGCAGGGTTGTCCCTAATGCTTTGGCTGGCTTTTGGGAATCCACTCCTCATAACCGAGAGTTTCTCCAGCCTTAACACAAGGGGAGGTGCACATACCTCTTGACATGCCTTGCTTTGGGAGGCCTGACCCTTCCTGAACAGAAACAGAGGAGGAGTGGATGGGCTGCTGAGTGACAGAGGGGAGGTTGTGGAAAGGAATGGGAGGAGAGGAGGGAGAAGAAACTGTCGTCAGAATGCAAAATAAATTAATGTATATTTAATTAATAAAAAATAAATAGAAATAAAAAGATGCATCGAAGATAGTCTTTGGTGACAAGTGGGCTGAAGTAAAAACTTATTGTTCACTGCCATCCAATTTTTCCAGTATGCAGACACATTTCCATTATGGTGATGTAATTCCTTTCTCAGGAACAAAGTTGCACATTGTCTCTATCTTTTGACCAGAGAACATTACATTTGTCTTTGCTTTGGCTAAATAAAATGTAGCAAATTGACTTTGTGTAAGGACTGACTCCAGGCTTCAGGTAGCTTGCACTCCCTCCTCAAAGAATTTTGTTGAGTGGCTATTTTCAAAGAACTAAATAAATAGGTAAGTGTCTAAAAATAGATTTCACCTAGCAATCTTTGAATTACACAAATTGATGAGCAAAATTAAATACAGCAGACATTTGTGGACGTGTATATAAAAAAAAATCTAATTGGATTACTGTGACTCTCACACCAGTGTAGAGTTGTTTTAGATTTTGAATCTTTGGAGAAATGTTTGGAAATAAAAACTCTCCTTCCTACATGTATAAATTCCAACTGTTCATTTTAAGAATAAGGAAATACTTTTTGAGCAGAGATATGATGCCAGTTAATTGACTTGAATTCCGTGTTTTTAAGTCATATTTATTAGATAATTATCACAAAATTTTTGCTGTGTGAAAATTTAAAAGTTTTAGAGTACCCAAAACCAAGCTTGCATTAGACTGTATTTGTAAAACAACGACCACCACCAAATCATATTTCACTGGTTACTGGAACAGTCATTACTGCGGTCAAACTGGTTTCTGTTGAACAACTATGAAACTATTTTTCTACCTAGACCAGGCAGCACGTTTGCAAATTGAAATTTCACTTAATTTCTAGGAAACTTGAGATCAGTTAGCTATTGTCACAAATCCTTGAGCTTAAGTACACCTAATTAAATTTATGCTAATGTAGCTTAATTCTGGTAATTGCACTCATGCTGTCCCTGATGCTTTAACTACTGCCATCTGGCCTCTCAATCTCCAGAACCTATCATTTCTGTTACATCAGAGTTCTCACCCCAGTGTATTTTCATCTCAGCCATCCCTGACACACACAGCTCCTCAAAGTTCTATACCTACCCCTCTAAAATGAGATTCCTAATGTTTATTAAATTAACGTTCTGTTGGGGCATGTTCTTAGGAGTTGCTGTGCAATGTCCACACAATATAACGACTTCAATATTCCAGTATTCCAATCCTTGCATCCTTTCTTTAACTACATAAGGAAATTACATTTTTTGGCTATTAAGTAGTGTGAAGTTGGAATCTCATTTTGAAAAGCATTTATAATCACTCCTCATTAATGAGATCATCACTTCACAGCTCAAATACCAAGTTCACTTTTTGCAATATATTTGAATAAATCAAATCTTTCTTCTATTTTCTTTAGTGTATGTCACTATGCTCTCTGGTTTTAATTATTTCAATGCCAAGGTAATTTTCCTCCTGGCTCAGGACATGTACTCTTGCTTGAGAACAGTGATGCCTTTGATTTTAATTAGAGACTTGACAGCAATAAAGGCTAGAGTAATTCATTAAATATCATCACCCCCAATTTTCAAAGAAACTGTTCTGCATGTTGCCATTCCTAGATAGGGGTTACAAGCAACAGAACTTCTAGACTATCTTGAAGTTCAAGATTTTTAAAATCATCCAAGACTCTTTTCAAATCTGCATCAGTTTTCTTATAGTCTAACTAATGTTATGAACAGAAAAATACAGATATTTATACATAGAAAATGCCTCAAACGGTAGACCTGTTATTCTATATAGTAACTTCCAGGTTGAATATGATTTCATCTTGAATGTTAGAACAACCTGAACCTAGAATCCTGTTATGACTTCCTATTTTTAGATATACACTTAATGTCAGGTTGTATGAATTACAATAACAACTGGATAAATATATCTAAATCAAATTACTATAAATGAACAGTACAGTACAGTGGGGGTCAAAGGCAAATTCAAATATTAATGGAGGAATCAAAAATGAAACTGACAAGTTATCATATCCAGTAAGTCTGCGGGAACCAGGAAAAATTGAGATTGATAGTATATATGACAAGGCAATAAAACAAAGAAAGCAGCATGAAAAGAAAGTCAGACACCTTGCCATAAATACAACAAATCCAGGTGAATGTCACAAAAGAATTATTAGTGGGTTGGGGATTTAGCTCAGTGGTAGAGTGCTTGCCTAGCAAGGGCAAAGCCCTGGGTTTGGTCCTCAGCTCCAAGAAAAAAATAAATAAATAAATAAATAAGCTGGGTGGTGGTGGCGCACGCCTTTAATCCCAGCACTCGGGAGGCAGAGGCAGGCGGATCTTTGTGAGTTCGAGGCCAGCCTGGACTACCAAGTGAGTTCCAGGAAAGACGCAAAGCTACACAGAGAAATCCTGTCTCGAAAAACCAAAAAAAAAAAAAAAAAAAAAAAAAAGATTAGTGAAATAAGCACTATCACTCAAAAAGAAAGCAGTACAACAGAGCCCATTGTGACAGCTAAGCACAAAAATCTTTGTGAGGCAGAAATGAAATAAAATAAAGGTGACTATTGGCTATTTCCTTCTAAACATTTTGTTTAATTAGGATTTTTTAATTCTTTGTTGTACCAAGCAATTTTTTTTTGTCATTTGACAAAATACAATGTGTATTTCTGTGGCTTGATATCCAAGTCTCCTATGCCATTCCCTAGGTCTATATTTCTGATTTCTTTAATAGTAACTTGATCCTTTTATTTATTTATTTTTACTATTGCTCTTTAGCATAACGAAATATTCAATGTTCAGGATTATTTTAGCTTTCTGTGATTTTTTTGTTTACATTATTTTAAAATTGTTATTTCCTATTTCTGTGAAGAAGTTTTTTGTAACTTTTGGTGGATTGCAGTGATTTTGTAGATAACTTTCAGCTGTGCTGTCGTGTTCATGACAGTAGTCTCAAAATTTGTGAAAATCAAGTATCTTACCACATATATTCTCTACAACAGTTGTTTCACAGTTCCCATCACATGGGTATTTTGCTGTTTCATTGATTTAAAATGGATCCAGAATAAGAATTAAATAAATATTAGGGGAAAACAGAGAAAGTAGGTCAAGATGCAGAGTAAACCAATGACATTCTGAACAGAACTCCAATAGTCAACAAAAGAAGAATGATTATTGGCAAATAAGGTTCCATAAAATGAAAAAGCATCTTCAGGGTAGGAAAATGATGAATGGTGTTCATCATCATTCTCCTGAATGTGAATATGTCTCAATTGTCAGGACAAATACTGGAATATCTACCTGTGAGTACTATTTACTGATTACTTTTTAGTTTCATGTATTATTTCTTCCAGTGTTATAATAATCTATTTGAAGTGTCAAATGAAGATTATTACATAGTATTCAAAATTCTAAAAATGAAAATCTGACTTATAAAAGATTAACCCACTGCATGCATCCTTTAGGCATGGTTCATTATATGGGATTAATTCAGCAAAGGCAATTTCATCTGTATGTATTAGCATTAATAATGGTTAATTATTTTCATTTCAAGAGATTTCACTCTTCATAGGAGTAGAAAGGTTGGTAATTGACAAATACATTCAGAGAACATTGAAGAGACTCTGGAACATATTACTGAACAATTAGAATAATTTGCATTCAATATTCCTTTCAAAAGTGTGGGTAGGAAGCTAGTTTGAAACTGTATTTAGAAGAGTGGAGTTCAGTACTTTTCTTTATTCACTTGTGAGTGACATGTATTACATACAGCAGGCCTGAGTTACAACATGAGCTCTAATCATTGCTGATTTTTATACAGAATCAAACAATTTTTATGCTTTAGGCAAGTTCTTTAATACTAAGTTACACTCACAGCCTCATCACCTTCTAATCACATCAATTTTGTGGAATAATGCGGCTCTGAAATATTAGGAAAAGTAAGAATAAAGTAGTTAAGAGGTATTTGAAAATAATGAGATAGGGTAATAGAAAAAGTTATATATAAAATGCAAATAATCTAAAATTGTTGGATGTGATTACTGCTATACCTCTATTATTTAAAAAAAAATTAACAGAACAGTCAGGGAATCATCCCAAAGGTGGCAGGAACCCCATTTGTTAGGAACAAAGGGCGTTTGGAAGGAAGTGGGAGTAGATTCATGTGTGGGGAGTTTTTTGTGGGGCTAGAACCTAACATCTGTCTAACGCTCAGAAAAGTCAAACAGCCTGGCAGAGAACAGCAAAATGAATGAGTTTGCTAATGAGCACTAATTAACCTGTTTGGGTGGAAAATTTAGTTCAATTCAGTGTATCTACCACATGCTGCTATCTGACTGAATTTTAACACTGAATTGAGCTATTCCTGAATTATTTTAGCAAAGATTGAATCCATAAGCATTTTGTTGGATGATATTTTTACAGAGAGATATTTAGGTATTCAATAACTAGCTACAGTTCTAAAGAGTTTAGGGAAATATTTTTTTTATTAAAGATCTTCAAATATTTATAGATACGTGCACATATGTGTAAGTGCCTATGGATGTCAGAAGAAGAATCCAGTCCTCTGAGCCTGGCTTTACAGGCAGTTGTTTTGTGGGTGCTTGACAATGAACTCAGGTCCTCTGCAAAAGCAGGAAGTACTCTTAACTAAGGAAACATTTCTCCTGCCTTTATTGTAGAATTTGTAAGAGATTTTAAATTACTTTTGATTTATCAGTACATATACACACTAGTGAATAATTCAACTTGAGTAACTAAAAAATATTTATATCATTCTGAAAAACTGAATTAACAATTGATATATTTTGAAAATTTTTATGGATTAATATTTTTGGGTCGACATACACAGAGACACACACACATATACACATACACTTGGATTTCTGCCTTATTAATTATAAAGAATTACATAATGAAAAATTTCATAACACAAATTTGTTATATTTATATTAAATGTAAATTAAAATCTCCCACAAATAAACACTATTAATATTTATTAAGTATCTTTCTCAATATACCATAAGTTTTTTAACAAAATTACTTTGAAGTAATTAAGTAACTACTTTAAAACATTTATCTTGATATTATTAAATCTAATTTATTTGCCTATCAAATACATTGTCTTAGTCATTGCTCTATTGTGCTGAAGAAAACCAGTGACCAAGGCAGCTCTTATGAAAGAAAGCATCTTATTGGGGGCTTGCTTACAGCTTCAGAGACTGAATTAGTTATCATTTTGGCAGGGAACATGGTGGCACACATGGAGCTGGAGAAGTAACTGAGAGCTGCATCCTGGTCCACAGGCCTGGCTTGGGCTTCTAAACATCCAACCTCAGTGACATACTTCCTCCAACAGGAACACAATTACTCTCTGAAGTCCTTACCTTCTAATCCTCCTAATCTTTTCAAATAGTGTCGCACCCTGGTGACTAAATAATCAAATATATGAGCCTATGAGGTTCATTCTTATTTATAGCATCACAATATGTATAGGTAGGTTTAATTTAATGTAAAAATACAAGTTTTGTTTAATCTGTTTGTTTCCTCTTTAGGAATGTCATTGGTCAATCTGGTTTTTGTACCAGTAATCTTTTAGCATCATGAGAATGTTGCTGACACGTAACTACTCTCTTCCTTAGGACACAAACTGACCCTAGTCTTTTCATTTGCTTGCAAATATGATATTTCACTTATCAATCTATAATAGCTGAAACTATGACAGTGTTGAGAATTTTATATCACAACATAAAACATATCCTTTGTGTGAATTTTGCTAAAATATTGAGTTTTTTTTGTTTTCATTTTACAGACATCACATCTTGATGTCAAAAATTTAGTTTCAAATTTCATTCCTTGTGATATTTTCAGATTTATAACTCTTTATATGTGATAGTAACAAAACATGATTAGGAATAAGAGTTCATTCAGGGACATTATCTCTGCATGTGTGTAATAGAAATGTGGTCTTGTGCTAAGTGGTGATCATAAGACCAGAAGAAAGGGATAATCTCAGGCTTCTCACTTATTGAGCTGAGAAACATCAAACTTTCCCCAAGCCTATTCTTAGTGCATCCATGTCATCTGAATTTACACAATTGTAAAGGATACAGAAGATGAGTAACTTACATCATTTTACAATTTCATATCAAAATTTCCTTCTTAATGCTCACATCATCAGAAATCCTGGGTCCTTTGTGAAAGTTACTACAATTCATTTTGTTTGTTTGAATTATGTGGGACTGTTACCTTTATCAAGAGATACTTAAAGAAAATATATTTCTTGTGTTTTGTTTGAAAGTCAAGTATACTTTTTTTTTGGTCTTAGGTACTTGTACTAGCATAAAGTATTGTGAAAACTGAAGATATCAGTTTTTTTTCTTTCTCACATAAGTGATAAAGTCTTCAGTTTTGTTGATGCTTGATTGGTTTCTTTTTCTCGAGTCTGTTGACATATTAGGTATCCAAAATAATAGTCTCAAGTGTTGGTGTATTTATGCTATTGTGGCTGGAGTGCATTTGCTCTATCTGATAGCAAGTGTAAACAGGCAGAGTGTCAGTTTGGGCAAATAAGAGGCTCAGAATACGAAGGGTCTGTGGACAGGACTATCAGATCCAGAAGCAACTTACCCATCTGGGATTCCACTGGTAGTGTTTTCCTCTTTATGTTAGGAGGTCAGAACACTTATTTTGTGATAAAGATAATGAGTAGGTAAGAAAACTTCATTTAAAAGTTTTGTTTTTTGTTTTTTTTAATTTTAAAACCAGGGTCAGCATGGGAATGAACTACCATTAACTAAATATAACAGCTGCATAGTTACATTGCAAAAAAAAAAAAAAAAAAAAGGATTGAGTTGTTTGGGTATGAAACAGTGAAGGATCATAACTATGTGTTCCAACTACAGAATAGTTTCCAGTTCTACCTTATACAGAACCTGGAACATGACCATTAATGATATTATAATAAGGAGAGTCAAAAGTCTTATACTGCATGAAACCAAGTCCTACTGCTGAGACTAAGAGTCTCTTGGTCTGAGAAAAAAATATGCCAAAAAGAGCAGTACGCATGGAGTTCACTAAGTCCTGTCTGGGCTTTTAGAAGGCTGGCACCTAAACACAAACCTGGTAAAACTGGAATCATTAGTAAGAAGTTACCCATAGTGTCCCCAGGGTATCTGAGAAGTGATGATATGTGGGAAGTATCTGACTTGCCATGAGTGTGGTCTAGCCACCTGACAGAGACAGATGTTTGTCTAATTGTCGCCCACTGAAACTTACCAGGTGTAAGAAAGTTCAGAAAGCTATGTGAGGGACAAAAAATACTGTTCTGGATAGTTTTGTTTAGTCATTAAAAGCAAAATAATAAATCAAGAGTCTTTAAATAAAGATATATAAAAGCTAAATATTTTTAAAAATGTTTGAGGCAGCTTAGCATGCTGCCATACATCCTTTGGGAATTGAATTTATTCAGTCTCACTATCTCAATACTTTCAAACATTCAGGCGATTGCTTTCATTTATACTACATATAAATCAAGGCTACATCTTGACCTTAAAGAGAAACTTGGCCACCACTGCTAAAATATGCCATTCTTTGCTACGGCAGAAATTCAGATAATTTCCCTTAGAGCAGGAAAGAGGGTCCAAGTACACTCTTCGTCATAGTAGCATAAACTACTGAAAGGAAAGATGGGAAGGAAAGATGAGTGAAAGAGTGTTCCAACACTATAAACATCATGCAGGAGCTGTCCCCAAATTTCCAAGTGTTTGAAGAAAGAGGAAATGCCTTTCTCAAGGAAGAGAGAAAAGTTCAGAAGCATAGCATGCTGTGCTTATCTTCTGTCTGCCTTGCCAGCTCTTATAGAAAAGGTACTATTCCCAGAGGAAACTCAATGAAGTTTTCAAACTCTTGCATCCCAGGACAAAGAATTGTATGAGGGACAGATAAGGTAATAGAAACATACCACTTATTAATGAAAAGCACTCCTGGGAATGGAAGTGGGCCAGAGAGCTGGTAAAAGGTATACACACAAAAGTGTTCGGGTGAGAGTATCATTAGCAAGATTTTTAACAAAGCACCAACATGACTGTTATTTATGTGTCTTGGGCTTTTCTCACAAATATTCTATTTGTTTCATGTAGCCTTGATGGGGAAGTATTTCCCGTTTTCTGTCAAACAAATTCTTTGGAATTAATCCCACATCTCTACCCATTCTCCCATTATACCTCCCTATTCTAATGTCACAATATTTAGTACATTTTTATTTTTCCCATCTTCTCTAACCGGTTTTTCAAGATATTCAAGTCCTGATTTTAGTTGCTCTATACATATTTGTTTCATTGTTGTTGTGTAATATATTTTGTCCTGCATTTTGATTGTTTCATCTTAGCTTTAATATTTCTTAGCTGTTTGCAATGTAAGCTTAGGGCTATCTCTTTAACATACACAAATATGAGATGATATCTGGAAAGATGCGGTCTGTCCTCTAAAGCAGATTTGGTTTTATATTGACTTGAAAGAGTAATATAATCTTATCTTTTTCCCCATGTTTCTGCAGAGCTTGAAAACGGGTACATCACATGTCACACGGAAGTTTGGTCCCTTTACTATTATAGCTTTTCTGACCTCTTCTCCTATTTTCCCCAAGGGTTTTTGGATTTATTATGCTCTCCTATTTGAGTCTACAGTCTTCTTTTTTTTCCTATTTCAGTTGCTACTTAATTTTTCAAATTGATAACATTCTAAGAACTTTTATGCATATTCAATCATCCAACCTTCCAGGGGAATCCAGAACTCAAACAGTGGAGCTTTTGAGCTGGGACAAGACAGTGAGAGCCACCTGGAGCTACCTCTATGTACATCTTTCAAGTAACCAAGGGAAGAAGTTAAAACAAAACATTAAACATCCCCTTTCCAGTGTTTTCTCCCAGAAGCATTTCACATAAATATCACCTATATCAATTTTCTGATATGTTAACTACTCTTCTCTAATTCAAAAAAAAAATTGCAAAATCTAACTACTATGGAATTGAAGAAAGTTGATAAAATTTTCAAAGTATATACAGCTCCCAATGTAAAGTAAATAAAATAAAAACAGTGTGAGAAGAGATTTAAACTGATCACGCTGCAAGATAAGCACAAGGATTCATGTCAATGAAGAAACTTCCCACACTAAGAATTTCTAAAGCCTGGAAACTGAATTCAATGTAAGTGCGTACTGAGGCTGTATGGAACTGGTGTAATTCTAGGTTCTATTGTTTTTCACAGAGACAACTATTGTATTTATATTTAGTTTGTTAATGGGATCTTAGTTATGCCATTGTTCTTTCATTTTTTTTTATAAAATACATTTATTTTGTGTTTGTATTCATGTTTATGTGTGGATACCCATATTCCACAGAACATCTGTAGAGCTCAGAGACAACTTGTAGAAATCAGTTCTTTCCTTCCACTATGTGGTTTCTGAAGATTGAACTCAAGTCACAGTGGACTGAGAAACTGTGTGCTTGCCACTGTTGCAGTCTCCTGAAATACTTTTTCTTATTAAACTGTACCAGTAAGTTTTTCTGGTCCTGTCCAGCCCTGTTGTCAGGACAAATCTCTCCCACCTGTGGCCTGCAGCTGCTTGGCCCCAAGTAAACACACAGAGGCTTATATTAATTATAACTACTCGACCATTAGCTCAGACTTATTACTGACTAGCTCTTACACTTAAATTAACCCATAATTCTTACCTATGTTTAGCCACATGGCTTGGTACCTTTTCTCAGTTCTGCCTTGCCATCTTGCTTCCTCTGTGTCTGGCTGGCGACTCCTGACTCCTGACTCCACCATTCCTCTTCCCAGAATTCTCCTAGTCTGCTTGCTTAGCCTATACTTCCTGCCTAGCTCCTAGCCAATCTGCGTTTTATTAAATCAGTATATAAGGGCATTATCCCACAGCATAAAACTGTGAATAAAAACCTATAACAGTAATAAAACAATGCTGTCTTGGATTCTAATTTAGATTCATAATAACATTATTTACAATGTTCTAAAGATTGCTTTCCAGTGTTTTCATTTTATAGAGTGTAGTTTTATTTTAGTTTGTGAAAGCAATTAAAACAGCATTTTAATAATTATTAGTGTACCTAATATTTAATATATTCTAATATAAACTAATTTACTCTAAATATTTTAAATAACAATTTAGCAGTTCAAGGTTTTCATGCATTGTTTAATATGAAATGTCAACACAGCATGTAAAAATAGAGCCCCACATTGTAAAGTAAATAAAAATTAAAAATAATATAAGCAGAGTACTGAACTGAACGTGCTGCCTTGGTTTGCAGACAATACATGTTAACAAAGAAGTGATACAAATAAATAATATTTTGAACTAAGGCATCACACTTCTACATGGATGTTTTGAGTTAGAGAAGGGAACTATTGTAAATATTTGTCATAGACAATATCCAAGGCTAAGCTGGGTATTTGGAGAACCAGATAATTCTGAAATGATTGCTTTTGCAGCCCCTTACCAGTTGATGAAGTTTCTTGATCTGTAATAGGATTTAATGTTATGATATGATGAGACATTTTGTAATATCTATTAATGTGGCAGATGAACTCAATTACTGTTTCCTCTTCAATTTCTGCACTCAGTACACTCTGTCCTTTTTTTGCTAGTCAGGAGATAGTTTCTAGATAAAGATTAGATAAATACCCAGTTATGTATTCAGCTGGAGACTGTACAGGTTCGTTAGAAACACAATAAAAAATCTTAAGTTATTTCCTTTCATATACGTTATATGTTAAGCCATACCTGCCAGAGATTGAGTTCATGCAGAAGATGTTATTTTAGCTCTTTTCTGAATTCCCATTTTACAAATAAGCAGTTCTACTTTTTCAAAATCAATTTTTAATATTCTGAGTCTTACTGAAATGCATTGTACCCGATGGAGAGGAAGGAAAGGATATTTGATGCCATTCAGCATGTTTAAATGTTACTACATTTATTTCTTGAGTAAATACTTCAACAGGTAGTTTATATGATTTATAGTCTTTCCCTCCCCATTTGAAAATCCTGGATGAGTGTATAATTAAGCTATATCTGAAAGATAATTTTTTACAAATGATGCTTGTATCTAAGATGTTGCTTGGATGTAGAAAGAAGATGAGAAAAATAAACATTACTGTTATGCAAGACGTTTTGCGCTCCTTTGTTCTTGTTTACTACCATAAAATGCTTTTCTGTATTTATGTTGATTCAAAAATCTGAAAAATAATAGCTTTGTACTGAAAACTGTCCTATTTGAGAAATCTGAGACTAACAATTAGACTCTAAACTTATAAAATGCAGGAAAATTGTAAAATCTGTTTAATGAGAGTGTATCAATCGAGAAACCTGAGTGTTCATTTTTGTGTTATTAATGGACAGTCAGCACCAATATAGTCTGCTTTGCATCTGTTATTGGTAAGGTTAAGGTGATATTAACATTAATAGGTATCACTGACATAATGGAGTAACAACTTGCATTCCTCCATAAAAGCAATGAGACAGCTAAAAATCCTTTCAAAATTGAGTTTTTAGAATAGAATGCTTGAAGATAAATTCAGTACATAGGATCCATAGTAAATGGTCACTCAAAAAAAAAAAAAAAAAAAGAAAAGAAAGAAGAGAAAAAAAATTCCCAACAGCCTAGGAAGTCTGGAAATAGTTGGTCTTACATAGTCACATTTTCTACTCTCTGGCTTAGTGGCATTTTTGGAAGAAGAAACCAACATTTTCTGCAGTGATTTTAGAGAAAGCATAATGGAACTTTTTCCAAAGAATGATTATTTGTGTTGTGACCTGTTGGTTGGCTACCTAGCAGACTGGCTCATCATGAGTGACTCTGTCTTTCTTAAGTGAAACATACCCAGTCCTAAAGTACTACTTGGCATGGCTGCAAAAACAATATGAGGCAAAAGTTTCAGCCAGTGTTAGAATACGAAGGGTTACAGACTCTAAAACCATAGACCAAGAAGAAAATCTCAAAGGGAGAGCTGATGAATGAAATGTTTGGATGGCATAAGAGGTTTGAAGAGATCTGACATGTTTCTGGAAATATACACTGGCTGCTTGAGGCTCAAGAATTAATAAACAGGACTTTTTTAGAAGGTTTTTAATTTATTCTATTGTGTTAGATAAAATATAAGTTAAATTGTAGTGCAAATTACTTATGCATCATCTTGAGGATAACACTTCTTGTGCCTTCTTCACTATAAAAAGGAAATAAAAACAAATCTTTTACTTTGTGCCCTAATATAAGATGAAAATCCATAAAAGTAAATTGCTATAAGTACAGAGATCATATTTTTTTAGTTGCTTAGATAAGGCAGAATATATTCACTACTTCATATGGATAGACTGGTGAGAATTCCAGTTTTTAATTAACAATTTAGAAAGTATTGACTAGTAAATGGCCCAATACAGAATTATCTTCTAGTGAATAAAAGACAGCCATTTACATCTTTAAAGAGAAAGAGACTTTGAGCAAGACTCTGCAACTGTGTGTAGTTGGAAGATTTCTCTGGTCATGCCAGGCCCTAGCAGTCCTGTGACCCACTTATAAAATGATCACTCAGAAACTTATATTAATTATAAATGCTCGGCCATTAGCTCAGGCTTATTACTAATTAGCTCTTACACTTAATTTAACCCATAATTCTTATCTATGCTTAGCCACGTGGCTTGGTACCTTTTCTCAGCTCTGTATTGTCATCTTGCTTCCTCTGTGTCTGGTAGGGGCCACTCCTGACTCCAACCTTCCTCTTCCCAGAATTTTCCTCTCTGCTTGCCCCACCTACACTTCCTGCCTCACTACTGGCCAATCAGCATTTTATTCATCAAACAATCAGAGCAACATATATTCACAGCATACAGAATGATGTCCCATAGCAGTGTGGCACAGCTATGTTACAGTAAAGTTCCATAATAAACTGCTTATTTTTTCATAATTAAGAAAGTAACAGCCTTAAACTACTATATAACATACTGCATACAATTTTTATAACAATACTGTGCTAGGTAGAAAATCTTCCAAGACTTTTGTGGTCTTCATTGGGAACAGAAACAATATCATGCCTCATGTAATCCAAGATAAGAATATACAAAATATAATTGTTGAAAAATATTATCGCATTAAGAACTATATTAAAGTAGGATATTAACATTTTTTAATATACAGTCATCAAAGAGACATTTTTGAGTGCTACAAAAATGAAATTAGAAAAAGTTTATCAGATTTTCATATTTAGTTTACTCATGAGGTACCACAATTTCCCTATAGGATATGTAAAATAAGAAAATAAAATCCCAGAGTTCTAATAGTTTTCTATGTTGTGCAAAAGTAGAGGTGAGTTTCATTGTCAGGAGGAATATGAAATTGTGGAGAACAGACAGAGAATAGATGCAAATAGACAATGGAGTGACACTTAAGATAACAACAAATAGCAAATGGCAAAATAATTATTAATAACATAAAAATGAGCTGTGAGACCAAGCTCATACATGCAGAAATGCATGCAGTTATAAGTACAACAAAATATCTGAAAGTGATACAGAACATGTAACAAATTAGAAAAGGAAGTTTACAATTGATAATTGTGTCATACAGGTTCATAATGGTGTAACTTTGGTGGGATGTTTAAATGGGTTGTGTGCAATGAATGGGTTGTAAGTCAATATAAATACTTTATGGAATACTCTAATTATGGATAAGTAAAAGTATGCATTTTTCAAAAATGTACTTTTTTTTTTGGTTTTTCGAGACAGGGTTTCTCTGTGTAGCTTTGGAGCCAGTGCTGGAACTCACTATGTAGCCCAGGCTAGCCTCAAACTCACAGAGATCTGCCTACCTCTGCCTCCCGAGTGCTGGGATTAAAGGTGCGTGCCACCACTGCCTGGCTCAAAAATGTAACATTTTACAGTACAAATGGTGAATGTATATGTACCCAAATGTAAAAGTTATTTGGGAACAAAAAAGTCACTATAACATTAAACAACAAGGCAACTGTGCAGGTATGTCTATATACTTTGGCAAAGGTGTCTCAACAAGAGATGCTTTATCAGTGTTAATACTGCCCTACATGTATAAAACTAACAAATGGACTGTGGAGTGTGAGAGTAAATTTCTCACATTAACTGTTATAAGTTAGATTTCTGAGAAGATATGGAAATGCACAGTGCAATGGGTTAGATTGAGGTTAGTATGATCTCATGTTTGGTTGATAGATAGAGATCCTTTATTGTGGAAAGAATTACAGATATATGAACATTACACACAGGATAGAATGCACATATATTAATTTCTGTCAAGCAAAGGATGTCACAAATTGTATCAAATATAGTACTGAGGACACATCATAACATCATATATATATATATATATATATATATATATATATATATATATATATATCAATACTTTCTGGGAAATGCTCTGCCTTACATAATATGACAATTACACCATATAACCATGTGACATCTAATAGCAATAATAATAAATTAAGTATTTAATGAATATACATATTATTGTAATATATATATATATATGAAATTCTGAAAAATAAGGAAAAAGTTTTAAACTACATGTAGATAAAATGATTCTAGTATCAATACTGACACAATTTGAGCAATAAAATAAATAATTTAGTATTGGAATATACTTCTATGTATAAAATAAGGATTCATAAACATACACAAAGTCAATGACTAAATGAAAAAATAGAAGAGAATAGATAAGCCTTGTTTGCATTAGAAATTCAAAGGATTTATATACCTTTCACATGAGGAGGAAAGCAGGATGTGAGCTATAGCCATAATGATGCACCTTTAGAGAACACAGCATAGAAAGAAGGAGTCTTACATTAGAGTCATGATTAATACCACCTCAAGCAAATAACCCAAGTCAAAGCCTGTAGTTATGTCCTACAGAGTCCATGAACTGGGGACAGTGTATGATGAACAGTTTGCTTTTCCTTTCAGCATATCTGCCTTCCAGAAAGAAAACACAGTTTAGTCAAGAGAAAATGCACAAAACTCCAGTTAAAGAATATTTTATAATATTCCTCAAACTGTCTTTTATGAAAAGAAGGTGCTGGTCAAGGGAAGAGCGTATGTATGCTTGCATGTACGTGTGTGAAAATACACACATGTAATGATCTGCATTAGGGTAGTTCTCGGAGTAACCTTTTCATGTATACGTGGTGGTATTTTTGTGTGTGTGAGCTTTGGCAATTTCAGCCATACTATACAAAATTTGAAGAATAATAACTTCCTCAAAATTCACCCTTTGCTGTTTCATACTATTTCACTCTCTCTCTCTCTCTCTCTCTCTCTATATATATATATATATATATATATATATAAGTCTCACCTAAGTGGTATAAAAATGTGAATTCCATGTTTGTGATACAACTTTCTATACAATTCCTTTCTTAAAAAATCTAGAAATGAAAATATGCCATTTGTCTTAATCACATCATTATTAGATAATCAAAAGGACTATAGATTGCAAGATGATCATTAAAACCTATTTTGTTTCTCTTTTTTAAAAATGGGACTTACTATGAAGCCCTGGTTAGCCTGGAAATCACATAGATTCTTCTGCCTCTACATCTGGAGAACTGGCATTACAATTATGTAGAACCACACTCATGTGTGTTCATATCACTAACTTTGTCTTTGTCTTTCTGAATACACATTTAGAAGGAAAAAAGAGAGAGAAGAGAGGAGAAGAAAGCATGGAGAGGGGAGAAGAGAAGAAAAGTGAAAGACAGGGGATGTAAATAGTGAAGGAAGGGATGCCATTTATACATATGTTGCAGGTCATGCTGTTCTATTCATGATACTGAATAATTATGAGGATATTTTTGTTAATTATTTGTATTGAAATAAAAGAAAATAAGATACCAGTATTGAGATTTCCATGAAAACATTTGAGAGCAGATTTATTGCCCTTGGAGTCAATGAGTTAAATTAAATGAATAACTTATATTTAAAGATGGTCAAATATTCTAAATAAAAAAATCACAAACAATATTTCCAAAATACACACAGTTTTCAAGAAAAGTTCTAAGAAACTTAGAGTTTTTCTTAAAAATTCACTTTCCCACCTCTTGAGTTAATCAAGCTGTTGCCTCTGATTTTAAAGTTCTGTGACTTTAAACTCATCAAGGGCTTCATAATCTTTCAAGACATTAAAGGAATTTCAAGGACTTTTTCATCTTGATTGATTCATCAAAGACCAGTATAACTGTCAAAAAGTAATTCTCATTATTTTAATGTAATCTGTATGATTAATCGCATCTGCATTATTTGAACACATTAATGTTCCTTAGTTATCACTAAAATAGAAATTTAACAGTAGAAAAGTGTCTCTTTTAACATTATAATTGAAATTCCAATATAGTTTGGAAAATGTACTCAGTGTTGTAGGTGGAAGGAACTAGAGCCATATGGATTTCTGAAGCATAGAGGATTAAATAATTTTATTATGTGTAAAACCTGGCCATTTCAGAAGTATTCTACAAAGTCACCAGTGTCTTTCTCAGGAAAAATGCAAGCTTTCTTATGTTGTCTCCATTGTGACAGACTGCCATTACACTATTTACAAATTTATGTAAGATTTGGATGTAATGTAGTTGAAGTCATATATTCTTGGATCCAAAAGTCATATGGTTAATATGTCTGACTATATAGCTTAACTTTTTTTTCAGAAAATGATAAATGTCGGCTTTACTCTTATTCAAAGTTAAAGTGATATATTTTGGCTTTGGTTTAACTTTTGAAATTTGGAAATATGGCTACAGACTGTTTAAAATAGAATGTATAAATAAGTCCTCTGCATATATGTTATGGCTGTTAGCTTGGTATATTGTTAGACTCCAAACAGTGGAAGCAGATGTATCTGTGACCCCTTTGACTGCTCTTGAGACTCTTTTCCCCAAATTGTGTTACTTTGTCCAGCCTTGATATAATGGCTGTGCCTTGTCTTATTGTATCTTGTTTTGTCCTGTTTGGCTATTGGCTTTTGGAGACCTACTCTTTTCTAAAGAGGAACCAGGGGGCGGGGGAGTGGATCTGAAAGAAAAGGGAGGTGGGGTGTTAGGGAACTTGGGGGTTTGGAGGAAGGAGAAAATGTGGTCAGAATGTATTGTATAAAAGAAGAATCTATTTTCAACAAAAAAAATAGTCAACATAGTAAAAGTATTTATTTATTTAAATATCTTCAAATATAGTTTTAATTTGTTTCATTTAGGACTGGACACATGCAGTCTCTCATTTTCTGTAGCTTAGCCAGTTGTGGGTCGCTATGTTAATCACAATCTACCACCAGTGGAAGACTTTCTGATGAAAGTGGAGAGGTGGTTTAATCTATAGATATAAAATAGGTCCTTAGGAGTCATTAGGTCTCTCACTCTCTGATGTATGTCTGGTAGTGAAGCCTGTATTTGTTCCTACATGCTGCCTGAGGAAGCTTCTCTGATGATGGCTGAACAACTCACTGATTGAGTATAACAAGATGTCATTAAGAGTCACCTTATTGCTATATATTGTTTGTTTGTTTGTAGAACAGTAGTATTTGGTTTTACTCTAGATCCCTGGGCTATCTAGTCTCAGGTCCTTGGTCATTCAAGCTGTGTAAGTTTTGGGTCCCATTTTGTTCAGTGGGCCTTAAGTCAAATCAAATATTGTTTGGTTACTCCTCCAAGCTTGTGCCCCCATGGCATTCATATGTCTTGTAGGTAGCATACCACTGAAGAGAAAGGGTTTGTGACCAGTATGATATTTACCTTTTTCTTTGATGGTGTGCAGGGTGTCTTACCATATCAAGATTGGTAGAATGCAGGGATGAAGGCTCTATGTATGCATCAGCTTGGCTTCTCCAGTCCAAGGAGCTGTATAGGAATTGTCTTCAGGAAACTGGCTTTTATTTTCCTTTGTGGTGAGCAACTCAGAGCCTTGGCAACAACCTAAACTCAGAGCCTTGGCAACAACCTGAGTTCTTTGGGGGTTCCCGGGACACCATTGGCCCACCTATAAACTAATATGTAACCCAATCTGGTACAGTAAACTTCAACACAATCTCAACACAAGAAGCTTCATTTGGTGACAAGAGATGGCCTGGTGGGGCCCTGTCTCCCCCATTACTTAGCAATTTCATTTTGATCAAATTCATATATACATATCTTTTAAGAAGCTTCTTCTGTGTTAGGTGTCCATACTCCCCCTTAAATGGTCCTTAGTTTTAGCTGTCTCTCCGGATATTAGCTCTATCAATCCCTCTCCCTTTTCCCTCCCTACTTGGTCCTCTAATTCAAGTCCTCTTACCCTGGACATCCATCCATAGCTATCAACTCTATTTCCCCAGTTCCTTTACAACATACTTAACCTCTGTAGTTTTATATATTGTAGCTTGGTTTTCATTCATTCAACAGCTAATAACCACATATAAGAGAATGCAAGGCACATTCGTCTTTCTGGGTCTGCAACACCTCATTTAGGATGATTTTTTTTTTCCATTTGAAGCCATGAACCTGAAAATTTTATTATTTTTAATGGACGACTAGTGTGTAGAGTCACTATATTTTCTATATCCATTCTTTGTTCCCAGTTTCTAGCAGTTACTTATGCAAAGGCAATAAACATAGTTAAGCAAGTATCTCTGTGGTAGGATGGAGGGGCCATTGGTTACATACTGGACCTTGAGGTAGATTAATTCTGAGATTCCTGTGGAAAACATCACATTGATTTCCATAATAGCTTTACAAGTGTTTAGTCCCACCAACAATGGATGGGTCTTCCCTTGCTACATCCTCACCAGCATGTACTGTCACTGGAATGTGTTAAGTGGAATCTCAAAGTAGCTTTGATTTGCATTTCCCTACTGGCTAAGGATCCTGAGCAATTCTTAAAGTGTTTCTTAGTGATTTTGGTCTCTCTCTCTCTTTTTTTTTTTTTTTTTTGAGAAATCTGTTCCTTCATTCTGTACCCATTTTATTTGTTTGTTTTATTATATATCTAACATTTGAGTTTTTTATATATTTTGGATATTAGTCCTCTATAAGATGTGTAGAAGCTAAAAATTGTTTTCTATTTTTTAGGCTGCCACTAGGCTCATTGATGGTGACCTTTGGCATGCAGAAGCTTTCATGGGGTCCCATTGACCAACTTTTGACTTTAGCACCAGCCCTAACAGGGTTCTGTTTAGAAAGTCTTTCTCGCATGTCATTATGTTCAAGGCCATTTCTCACTTATTCTTCTATCAGGTTCAGTGTACCTGTTTTTTGTTTTTGTTTTTGTTTTTGTTTTTAAGACATTTATTTATGAAGTAGACAGTGTTCTGCCTGCAAGTATCCCTGCAGGCCAGAAAAGGGCACCAGATCTCATTACAGATAGTTGTGAGCCACCATGTAGTTGCTGGGAATTGAACTCAGGACTTCTGGAAGAACAACCCATGTTCCTAACCTCTAAGCAATCTCTCCTGCCCCAGTGTATCTGTTTTTATGTTGAATGCTTTGATCCATTTGGAGTTGATTTTTATGCAAGAGGATAAGTGTGGATCAATTTACATTCTTCTACATCCAGTTTGACCATCACCATTTGTTGAAGAGGCTGTCTTTTCTTGAGTGTGTTATCCTATCACACTATCTACATTCTGTCTATCTTCTATTCAAAGCCCACCACCATGGCATGTTACTATGCTGTGGGATGGTCTGTATGCCAAGTGTGTTGCTGATTGGTCAATAAATAAATCACTGATTGGCCAGTGGCCAGGCAGGAAGTATAGGCGGGACAAGGAAGAGAATAAAGCTGGGAAGTGGATCAGAGAGACACTGCCAGCCTCTATGATGACAAACAGCATGTGAAGATGCCACTAAGCCACGAGCCATGTGGCAAGGTACAGATTTGTAGAAATGGATTAATTTAAGCTGTAAGAACAGTTAGCAAGAAGCTTGCCATGGCCATACAGTTTGTAAGCAATATAAGTCTCTGTGTTTACTTGGTCGGGTCTGAGCGGCTGTGGCACTGGCAGGTGAGAGAGATTTGTCCTGACTGTGGGCCAGGCAGGAAAACTCTAGCTACATTACTAATTTCCTGCCCTCAATTGGATAAAAAATATAGATATTTGTACAATATATCTACAAATAAGAGTAGATATGTGACAGTCATCTTTCTGTGTTTTGGGATACCTTATTCTGTACTAAGCTGAATCTATTAATCTGCAACTTTAAAAGTAATGAGTGAATAGTATTCCATTATGTAAATGTACCACAGTTTCATTGCTCATTCATCAGTTTAAGGACATTTGGTTTTCCTACTTCAAAGCTCTTAAGAACTTAAAGTTATGGTGAATTTGAAAGAGTAGTCTTTTAACAGCCCTGTTTGCAAGGCTTAGGGATCATTGGAGAAAAAGGAGCAGAAAGATTGCAAAAGTCAACAACAGTAGTTGACTAGAATGGAAGAGCACAGCAGGACAGTTCCACATAGGAACTTACAGCAGATGTGACATCAATCACAACCTTAGCCCACACGATATTCAAGCAGGGAAAATAGAAATTGGCTCACAGTCCCAAGCCTAAGTAAGGTGCTTCTAGCAGGTAATAGTTTCTAAGAGAGAGAGAACCAATTTTACTGTAAGGAATGGCAACTGGCATGTTGAACTTTCTTCAGCAAGGCCCATAAACTCAAGAATGTATTACTGCAAAAACTGTACATTATGGGTTTAAGGAAAAATAACATTCAACACAATTCATGAAGAAGGGATAGGGAGATAGATCTAGGAGGAAATGCTGGTAAATATACTCAGAATATATTCTAAAATATTTTCGAAGAACTAAGGAAATTTACAAAAATAGTATTATATTCATAAGTATTTATTTTATGTCCTCTGTGCTATTTGCTTTTAAAAAACTATGAGTTTATTTTTTTATTGAAATACATTAATTCAGCTTGATTGACAGGTACAAAGTAATATATAATATAAATATTATACACAATATAACCTCTATTCAGTGTAATACAATTACCTATTACACTGAGCATTTATTAAGGCTATACAAAATCGTTTCTGGATTTATTTGAAATCCCCAATGGATTAAAACTAATTTTATTCATGTGTTTGTGCAGTTAAGCACTGTTGTCATAAAATTCTAGTGTACAGAGTGATCCAAATCATCTCATCTTCCATTCACGCTGACATTTCCCACATTTTAGTAACCATCGTTCTGTAATTTTCTATGATACCAATTATTCTTAAGATTATACATATAACTCTTGTGATTGCTGTTTGTCTGTGGCTTTATTTAATATGGCAAAACACCTCCTATATTGTTTTATGTTGTTTTAAGTGTTTTACTTTTTCATATGATTCATCTTACGATGTACAGTATTACATTTTCGTTATCATTCATTGACTGGTGGACATTACCTTTAAACTTCACATCCTGGCTATTTCCATGGCTTCACTAAGGTGTTTTTACATCATTTTCATTCTAAAAGTATTCCAAATATCCATCATTTGAATTGGAGTACCGTAACTTGTTATTTTCTATGATTTGTCCCACCTATTTTTATATCACAGTTATAATCTCTATAATAGTCACTATTTTATTGTCTGAAACAAGTTATTTGAGTATGCACCACAAGAACCATTTTTCTGTAATAGAGTGAGGTTAACTCTAGTGGTTACCTTCACCTGATAAAATCAAATACATTGGAATGGATATCTGCAGTCTATTTATAACAATGTTTTATATTCAGAATCTTATCTTTAAGTTTCTTAGGGCTACTATGTCAGGAAGAGTCTATAAATACGTTTGCTAAAAAATTGAATATTCTTTTAGTTTCTACTACCAAAACCTGATTTTGCCACATTATGTACAAAATAAGGTTTCAGAAAGCAAAATGTTTGCATTGTGTAACAAAATTGCAAATGTGGTCTCTAATTATTATGTGTTTCAAAGAACTGTGTTGATTTTTCACTTTGGAGCTGACTCAGGATAATATGGTTCATATGTGCACAAAGAATTCAGTTGCATGACTTAACCTATAAATTATTAATCTAACCAAGGTTGGAATTAACTGAACATATGAGCATATATGTTGAATGAGACTGTAGTGAAAATAACCTAAAGTAAAATTAGTACACTTTTTCACATATTTTTGCATGTCCAGATGAAAATACATTTTTAGAAAATACCACCTAAGTATTTTTAGTGATAATAGGATATTTGTTTTTTACCTTTGTGTGTTTATAATTCTTCAGTTCTACTTAATGAAATACAAGAATTAACACTAGCTGCAAATAAAATACTATATCATGTGCAGTGTTTATACATTTTATTTTAGTGTATCTCTTTACATACTTCTTAGTTACATATTTATATTAATTTGTTAACTTAAATGAAAATCTTGTATTACTTAAAAATTTTGCCTTTATAATACCTTCATATAAGAAATAGATGCATTACAAACTATCAAGTATACATAAAATACTAAAAATAAATAGACTGATATGTTCAAATTGTTTTCATTCACCATCTGAGTAAGAAAATATATATAATAAAATATTTGGGAGTATCTTCTCTTAGCAAGGTTGGTATATAAAATCCATAAATTCTTGACAGCCAACATCTGACATGGAACACTAAGAGAGATGATATTTCTAATATTATGTATCAACTCCTTAAACATTTGTCTTTGTCACACACAACTTCAACTTTGTTGACTATTTTTCCTTTGCCTAAACCAGTTAAATTACTTCAATTAATTCAACATCTATTGAACTATTCATGAAGACAATTGACAAGACATCTTAGTCAGGTAAAACTAGAGAATGAATTTGAAAATGGATTCTGTCTGGTCCCTTGGTGTAAAATAAAGCAATTACCTTCTGTGTTGGATAATACTTAATTTTCTTACGGTGACTAACTGGAATACGTAAATGTCCTAAACTAGAAACTCACAAGTTTTGTTTTGTTGACATTGGAGATCCCATTTTCATTACTCAGAAATGTTTGTATGAAGTGGCAATGGAACAACAGAGTTACTCTATTAACTAATCAAGTAAAATACTCTGGGAACAGCTTCCAAAGGATCTTATTCTCCAAAGTCATAAAATAGAATCACACTCACACTAAGTGACTGCAAATGCTGTAAATTAGCACAATAATGACATCAGCTCCATATTTCATTGACTGTCGGATTTGCTTTTGAGTAAAATTTTAAAACATTTATCTCTTCAATTCTTGAATTTTTATTTTTTATCATCAATGTCTAGATGTTTTCTGACATATAAATTCATTTTTTTTTTTTCGAGACAGGGTTTCTCTGTGTAGCTTTGTGCCTTTCCTGGAACTCACTTGGTAGCCCAGGCTGGCCTCGAACTCACAGAGATCCGCCTGGCTCTGCCTCCCGAGTGCTGGGATTAAATGTGTGCGGATTTTATTAGTCATGAACTTAATCTTCATATATACATACATAAATTTAAAATTACATTCATTATTCATAGTTTACATCCTTAATAGTAAAATGAATCTTAATTTTATTATCTCTTTATACAATTTTAAAATAAAAGAAAATATTTGCTTTTGGAATTTAGTCATTACAGAGGTAAATATTTATTAATTAAAATAATGTATCTTATATTAAAACATATTTAGACACCTATAAATTCTTTTGTTACTAGACAGATTGGGTCTGTCTACATGAAGTACAGAAATACTTTAAATTTTTAGGTAATATAATCAAGTTCTTGCTCCCTACTCTTCCCAGATTGAAACACCTCCTGACCCATTTAACTTTATTCTCTTTCTCAAAAAACAATAACAAAAAAAAAAAACTGAAAAAGAAACAATAAAATCCAAAGAAGTAAACAAACAATAATCCATAAGAGTAAAATTACCCAAATAAAACCACATGAACAAAAAGCCCCTACAAAAACCAATATGGTAACTCTTTCATTTTGGCTGACTACTCCTGAGCATTAGCACCTGCTCTGGCATGTGATTGTTATACCTAGTGATACTCTATTGGAGAAAATTAACTTTTTCTTTTCCAGAAATTGTTACTCTCTCAGTTCTAGAATTCTTTTGTGTTTTGAATCAGTGTAGGTCTTGGGCGGGCTATCACAGACTCTGTGAGTTCATATGTGCAGCTCAAAGATTCTGTTTAGTTAGAGTTATCAACATTCTCTAGCTCTATAATCTTTTTCACTCCTCTTCTCTATAGATCCCTTAACCTTGAGGGGAGGAGTCAGATAAAGAAAGACCATTTATTTACCTGAGTGCTCCTAAGTCTCTCATTCCCTGCATATTTTCAAGCTGGGGGTTGCTGTGTTTCTGACAATTAACTGTAAGAAGCTTCTCAAATATGGGTAGAGTGATGCCCTGTTTTATGAGAATAGCAGCGTTATGTCATTAGAAGTTATTTTACTGCTTTGTTAGGGGGAAACATCATTATTTTGTACTTCTGATTACTACTCTTTCTCTTAGACAGAAGATCATTTAATTCATGTTATATTACTTCATCTAATTCATATCCATTGTCTTTTCAAGATGTCACCAGTCAATGCAATTGCTATTATGATTTGTGTGTGTGCATGTCTTTAAAAATAAATAAAATATTAATATTCATTATTTTAAAAGAAATATTTCTCTCTCTAATATGCCTTATGATAATGGCATATTAGGCTTCTTTGATTTAAATTTTTAAATTCATTTTATTTTGCATCTTCTTCACAATAATATTGAAGACAGTTATTTGGACAAATATTTTTAAATAGACATACTTCTTTGAAAATAAAATCTCCTGAAATTTTTAATGTAATTATTATCACTTATTTTCAATTTCCTCAAATGAGGATTTATATTAAATATTAGGCATTTGGGTATCTGAAAGCATATACATTATTTCATATTTATTGAAAAATATTTAACAACAATGATATAATTAATCACCAATACTCAATTAATTGCTTGATTAACATTCACGACTGTTTTTAACTTAATAGGAAGTTGCTATGATTGAGTACTTCAACAATAGCATATATCTATGAAAATGATTCTTTAATGATATTATATCTATTATAATTCGTCCATTAATGGAATTAATTGCATGTGCTTACTATACATGCATATTTTTTTTCTGATTTCTAAATATTTAGAAAGTGCACATGTAGAAACATAATATCTCATGATTGCTTTTCATACCAAGAAGTTAATACATCAATAGTACTATCAAATTTTATTCCAGTTTTTATTTACCAGATTTTCATTTCTAAAGTATATCATGTAAGGTAGAAAGAAATGAAAGAAAAAAAACCCTCAATATTTCATTTATTTCATATATTTCCCTCAGGCTATTGAACTAAACAAGGAGTTTTGGTAAGTATCACTGTACAAATAGTACTATTAAAGTGATCCCAGAAGTAAAAGCAAAATTAGCTAGTGCAATTTCCAGCCAAGTTCATTGGACAATCATGTTTAGGTTTAATACACTGATGGTCAGTAGAAATGCTTTCAGAGATTCTCTATTTTGCTGTAAAATTATAATCATTAAATAAAGAGAGGACACAAATTTAAAGGATAGTGGGGAGGATTTTCAGGGAAGAAAAGGAAACGGGGAATGATGTAATCATATTACAATCTTAAAAATATTTTAAATTTATTTTTTATTATATGCTTGTTTTGCCTGTGCAGCACATGCCTATCTGAGCCATTTCTTCAGGCCAGAGGAGGGTTCAGTTATCCTGGAATAACAGTTAAAAACAACAACAACAACAACAACAAAAAACTGCTATGAGTTGCCACATAAGTGCTGGGAATTGAACTCGGTTCTGTGGAAGAGCAGGGAGTGCCCTCAACTCCTGAGTTATCTCTCCCTCCCCTAGTCACAATAGCTAATGTTTTAAAATAACTGGGTGTCACAGGTTGTTGAGTAGGATCTGTTAATAACCTTCAATTTTAAACATAAATTAAATGAAGCCTACTACTGGCACTTTTCATATGAATAATTTTGTGATATTTCTCTCTGTATATATGTATTTGTTATAGGTATTTTTAATTACTATGATGTGCTTAAGTTTATTTGAACAAACAAGGAGTCTACAATTTATACAGTAAAATTAACTTTTCCAAGCTTATGTAAATTTAGATATATAGAATAACGGTTTAAACCCCTGTCTGTATCAGAAATATAAGTCTTTTTGCATAGCTAGAAGACACAGAGCAAATATATGGGGAAATAAAATTATACGGTATGTAAATCAATGTGGTCTTGAAAGTGTTAAATATACTATTCTCCTAAAAATTCAAGAACTAAAAAAAATGTACACACTTTTTATTAATCACTTCTTTTGTTTTTTGAGACTAGAGTATAATTGCATTAAAAAAATCTAGAAAAAATATGATTCTCATTGTAGATGGAATGTCTATGACATGGGGATTTGCTACTTAAAGAAAATTTCAATTTTTTAATTATCATATAAATTAAATGCTTTTACATATGTATGTTATCACTAGCTCCAAACTCAGAATAAAAACTTTTATAATACATCATGTTAGATTACAGGTCTTTATTTCTTAATTGTAGGTTCATTTCAGTTCATAGTGCTTTGACCACTGTTAAGAACATTCTCATGAGGAAGACCACACCAGATATTTGATTATTCAATGATCAATTCA
This sequence comes from Peromyscus eremicus, assembly GCF_949786415.1. Lineage (NCBI taxonomy): Eukaryota > Metazoa > Chordata > Mammalia > Rodentia > Cricetidae > Peromyscus > Peromyscus eremicus. The sequence goes on from NC_081425.1 coordinate 15,653,045, forward strand.
ATTGTTTAAAATTATCAATAACATTTCATTTTTATAAGGCTTTCCTAAATACATTTAGATTCTTTGATACTTTCTTTCCTCTTTGGTATATGTTCTGGAAACTCTGTTATATATACATCTTAAAAATCTCTGACCTAGAAATAAATTTAAGGTATCAAAGAACAAATTCTCTTGTGCACACATCATTCCTAAGATTAAAGTCTATCTGCAGAAAATATATTTCATTTATAAATCCCTCCAGCTCTCTATGAGTGATAGTCTCAAAGACTTCAACGTCTTTAATGACTAGAAGAGAAAAACCAGCAGACTCTTCATAGAGACCTGGAAATTTGCATAAGAAGCAAATCAGGTGCCTTTGTGGCATTAGAGTATAAATCAAGTTGACTTTTAGCAAGATGTCTACTTTGATCTGTAGTCACTTTTCATGTGGAAGATTGCACAGTAAGTAACTAGGTCAGCTCTGGGGCACCCTTGGGAACTCTCCTTTCCTTTCCTGTGGCCTACATGGATAAAATGTAACTTCTCCATTCTCTATTTATATCCCGGAGTTGGCAAATTATTTCTAAGAAGATAATGAGGAAATAAAAACTGGGCATTCGTAAGTGTTGAGATTTGTTATAATCTCAATTTATTGTCTTAAATCATAATGTTAGACAACTAATTAAAATTATTTTTTTTTCACTTACATGGTCAGCTTATATCATCCATGCTGAGGGTACAAGATGACATTAGCATAATATTTGAAAAATAACACAAAAACAAAATTGTAAAACAAATACAAGTAACTAAATCCAAGAGAAGTCTCAGTGATAACAGTTCTATACCTTACACTACAAACGAATGAGCCAGGAAACCAGTTCTGCTTAGTTTCTCTAAATGAAAGCACAGGCATTGTAATGGCAATAATTCTGACAGTTCTGAGGCAATGTAACCTCCGCTCTAACAATCTTCATATTTAAGCCAAAGTATACCTGCTCTCCTTAAGTTGTCCTGGTTACGGTGCTTCATCTCAGCAATGGAAGAGTAACTAATGCAGTATCCTCACTTTTTCTTCACCTTCTTATCATTCACAGAGAATGGAAATATGCCATAAGTGGTTTGTTAAATTTCTTTTATGCTGTTGCTTCTTTTAAGGAATAAAACAAGGTGAATGAGCAGGAATAAGGGAGTCATTATTCAACAACCATGATGTTTAAAACTATACTTAGAAATCTGGGAGCAATACTTTTTAGGGGTTTTATGAAAAAATGTCATCTCTCAGTATTGTAACTTTAGAAAATCGGAAAACCAGGGAAGTGGAAATGTGTTGAATTTGAGACAGCCTGAGCTACTCATTGTATTCCCCAAACAGTATTGACCACACAGTGAGGCAGTGTATGAATTAAACAAAATAAATAAAAGAAGAGCATAACAAATGGATTAAGCGTGCTAGAAAATATCTTATATTTTTCTTCCTTAAATATTTAGCATCTCTGAAATTGCTATATCAAATATTAGTGTGGTCATTTAATTAGCTCATATATGCTGGGTTGTGGGAGCCCACAATAATTCCAACTTGTGTTTTGACTCATGGTCAGAGAGTCAGAGTTTATGTTGCCCTCCAAGGCTGCATAATAGGGTGCAAAGGCATGGTTACCAGGTGTCTTGTACTTCAAGGCCTAGTCACAAGATGCTTTGCCGTGAGGCATGGTTACCAGGTGTTTTGAAGGGTCTATACTTGGTTGTACATTGTGATTTGATCTTGAAAGTGGGACATCCTTTGCCTCTCCCCTTGCTAGTGTATAAAAAAAAAAAAAAAAACATTAGAAATAAACTCGAGGTAGTTGTGTATTGACTCAGGGTCCTCCCTAAATTATCCTGCGTTTCTGTCTTTTTCTTCATCTATATTTCTGTCTAGCATTTCTGTTCCTCACTCCCCTCTTCAAAGAACCCTTCAATAGGTTGGGGCTGATCTCCAACACTGGACCCTGACACTGAGTATGATTCAATTTAACATTATTCAAAGTCCCCTTGAGAGATGATTCAAAAGACCTTAGGATAAATGTAGAGTATTTCCATTCCAGTTTTCATATGAGAATTCAGATTTAGATTAATTCTTATTTTTTTAAGAGTATAAGAAACAGAAATCAAGAACAGTATATAATTTCAATACACACACACACACACACACACACACACACACACACACACACACACACAAAGATGAGAGAGATGCATATGTTCCCCAAGCATGAAAATTCAAAAAATAAAATTAAATACATTTGAAAATGTTATTGTCTAAACACACAATACTAATAACATAGAAAAATGAATTACATCAAATAAAACAAATATTTGCTATGCACCTATGCATATATTTCATGAGTGTAAAATCAACAATAGTCACAACAGTTTCTATAATAACAAACACACAGGTTAAGAAGCAGGACATTTACTTATATCAAATGCTGACAATTGGTTATGTTGTCCTAGCCATCAACAAAGAAATGCTACAATTTCCATTGTGGTAGTAACCTGGTCTTAATTTTAAAATTCCTCAAATACAGCTATGTATTACTTTAACATAGTGAATTTTAAAAAGAAAATCTTTCTATGAGTAAAATCACTAAGTATAATTCCTTTTCAGTCCCTTACTTGATTAAAGGCCACAGAAAGACCTCAGACTTTCAGTGGGAGTTTGTCTACCTCCCACCACCCTAAATTCAAATTTAGGCTTTTGTTTCCTCCTTTGGAAGTAAACACAATGGTTCCATGGTATCTGAAACTGACTGGAGAAAGCTCATCACTACAGTCCCTCAGGTAGAATCTCTGAAAGAATGAACTGAAGCATAGTAACAACTGGATCCACTGGAATATGCTTACACGGCCACTGCTTCTCGGGAAAGAGGTGTTAGCAAGTGGAGCCACAAGGCCCAAGAGAGCAACACTTCCTGGCTCGTGCTCAGCAATCAGCACCCATAGTGAGGACAGAACTCCATCTGTGCCAGTATGGCCCTGGAGCACATCTTTTCTGCGTTGCTTGTGCAATATTCTAATAATTTTGAAGGCAGACCCAGTTTATTATTTTTTAGTTTTTAGAGAATTTCATATGTAAGTACAATATTTACATCATTTTCCCCCTGTCTCTCCCACTCCAATTCCCTCTGTCCATAATCCTACTCACTCTCTATTTCATAACCTAATCTAAAATTATTTTTTACATGCATATATGTACATATATACCATCAACTGATCCACTTCAGTGTTGTCTTCATGTACATGTGTATCAAAATGACCTCCTGAGATTACATAATGTATCAAAGGACTTATCCCTGGAAGAACTGAGTCTCACTTCCTCAACAGAATCTGGTGATCTATAGTTATTCCGACTTGGAGGTACCCAGCCCCAACTGCATATCTACAACACAATCCCTGCCCCATTCATCAGGGAAAACAGCTGAATTGGCAGATGATCAGGACTCCTGCAGCTAAGTAATATCTTCTAGACTTGACAGAAAAGCTGCACCCACTAGATTTCAACCATATAATTGCCTTAAAAAGAGCTTCATATTTGCAACACCTGTCTACACACCATTGTGTATAGAGGAAATTTCACAAGACTTCACGACTAGATGAAGAAATCCAGGCTCATTTTGAACTCATGGTCTCTCGTACCTTCCTAATTGCACTTTGATTCCCTAAGAAAATGTAGTAGTAAAATCATAACACAATTTTAGCTCCAATTTATTTGTATTTAGCTTTGTGATATTTTCATCTCCATCCATTTAATTTAAAATTAAGCCGGGTGGTGGTGGCATACTCCTTTAATATCAACACTTGGGAGGCAGAGCCAGGCAGTTCTCTGTGAGTTCAAGGCCAGCCTGGTCTACAGAGCAAGATCCAGGACAGGCACCAAAACAACACAGAGAAACCCTGTCTTGAAAAACAAAACAAAACAAAACAAAATAAATAAAAATAAAATTAAGATATGAAGTAGGAAACACAACAATCCAACTACTGCATACTAAACTAAAATGGGTCTCTCATAAATTCTGTATATCAAAAAGGAACAAAGGAAACTGCATGAAAGAAGGAATCCTATGAATATTGAAACTGGCCTCTACATGATTTCCTTTGCTTTTGCACCACTGTCCTTCTTTCTCAGTTTCTTACACTGCCTGCACTAGTGACAACGTTTCCCATCCTTCAATAGAGCTACGCAATTTAAATGTTAAATCTCCATTTTCTGTGAGATGATTGGCACCTCTTAGGTGCAAAGCATAAATTTATTAACATTTAAAATTAGAAAAATCTGCTTGAGCCAATTAGTTACTGAGAAAGACATGAAATTTTCTTGGTCCTGACTCATACTTCTATATTTACTTTGGAAGTGTGCTTCTCATCTATATTTAAGAGGGAAACCACTCTATAGGAATCTTTTACTTTTATTTTTTCCTAAGTATGGTGAAATACTGCTTGCAGGCTAAGTTTGAGAATCTCCTCCTTACTTTTGCAAAGTATATTATAATAGAAAGCACATTTTTGCAAATATTTTATTTATTTGAACTAGAAAAAAAGAGTTAAATAACATAAGAAGCAATGGATTTTAAAAATTTAAAGGTGGAAACAGAAGATGTCAAAACTACTTTCAGGATTTAGAAAAAAAAATCCAACAGCAACTAGGCAGAGTACATTTCCCCAAAGACTAAGAATATGCCTATTGAGGACATGTGATGAGCTGACCAGGGTAAGCAATGGTATCTTATTTTAGATTTCCTAATATTTTGCTGTTTGTGTATGATGTATACATACGAAAAACCTGTGAGAATGTTATAGTGTGCAAGTGTAGACAAGAACATAAGCAAATCAGAGAACAGTCTCACATGTAACTCTGCATCTTCTGCCTTGTTTGAGGCAAGGTTTCTTGTCCATTCGTGAAAATACTTATCTAACAAACCTGGAGTCTCCACAGTTTTTTCTGTGTCTGTTCCCTGCTTGTGTAGGAACAGTGGGGTTGCAGGTATGTATATATATATATGTATATATATATATATATATATATATATATATATATATATATATAACTTTATATAGGTACTGTGGGGTGGAGCTCAAATTATCAGATTTAAGCCGCATGTAAATTACTCACTGAACCAACTCTTTGGAACACCAGCATTTTCTTAAACAATACCTTGAATAAATGTAAATATTTAATGGCTTTATGTAAGCCAAAAATTTAAAGACAGTTTGCCACTTCTGTGAACCTGCAAATCTATTTTATAGCCAGATCATCTGCAATTGGTGACTTCCTTCATAGAACTTTAAATTGCATCATTTTTTCATTTCTATTCATTGAAGGAAGCTGTGAATTTAGCCCAAACGAATATTATTGGCACAATAGTTTTCTAATTCTTGGTAAATTATACCATGTGCAATAATACCCTATGATTCAGTAGGATTAATAAAGTAAAATGTAAAAATGTCTATCCTATCAAAATTAGTGGACAGATTCAATGCATTCCCCATTAAAAAAATAATTCACAAACCTTGAAATGACAATTTTGAGCTTGTTATCCAGAAGCACACACACAAAGCACACAAACAAACAAATAAATAAACAGGATAAATCAATCAATCAATCCTGAATAGTAAAAGAGCTCCTGGAGGTGGTACAACAGCTGCACTCAAATTGTATTGTATAATTAAAGTAATAAGAACAGCATGATATTGACACAAAAAGATACATGTAGATCTATGGAATTTAACTGAAAACCAAGTCATAAACCTAAACATATATGGACACCTGATTTTTGATAAAGTAGCCAGAAATATACAATGGAAAACAGACATCATCTTCAACAAATTGTGAGAGTTCAACCTGGGCGGCATGTAGAAGAATCCAAACAGATCTATACTTATCACCCTGCACAGAAACATAACTTCAACTGGATCAAAGACCTTAATATTAAAACAGTTTTCACTGAATCTGGTAGAAGAGAAAGTGGGGAATAGCCTTAAACTCATTAAACTTGACACAGAAACAGACTATACAAACAGGACATCTGTAGCACAGACACTAAGATCAACAATTAAAAAAAATGAGATCTCTTGAAACTGCAAAACTTCTGCATGTCAAAAGACACCATCATTCGAACAAAGCAAAATCTACAGAATGGGAAATGATTTTTGTCAATTGCATACCTAATAGAGGACTAGTTTCTAAAATATGTAAAAAACTCAAAAACTAGATATCAACAAACCAAATATCCAAATTTAAAAATGGGATACAGATCTAAACAGAGAATTCTCAAAAGAGGACACTAAAATGGATGGTGATCCTTAAAGAAATTTTCAACATGCTTAGCCATCAGGAAAATGCAAATCAAAACTACTTTGTGATTTCATCTTTTTCCTGTCTTAAGGCTAAGGTCAACAAAGCAAATGACAGCTCATGCTGACAAGGACGTGAAGCCGGGGGAGCACGCATCAGTTGCTGGTGAGAGTGAAACCTGTACAGCCACTATGAAAATCAACATCACAGTTCTTCAGGAAGATGGAACTCAACCTCAAGATCCAGCTGTACTATTCTTGGACATGTACTCAAAAGACTCTGTATCCTGAGACAGAAACACTTGTTCAAGCATGTTCATTGCTGCTTTATTTATAATAGCCAGAAATAGAAACAGCTTAGATTCCTCACCAAAGATCGTTGATAAGAGAAGATAACTGGTAATTTGAAAACATGTTTGTCTAAAAAATAGAGGTTTTCCTTTACTTTTTGAAATTATATTACAATTACATCATTTCTGCATCTCTTTTCATCCCTCTGAAAACTTCCATATACTACTTCTTTCTCTATCAAATTCCTGGACTGTTTTTCTTTAATTATGAATACACACATTTCTAAATACAACTTTCTCAGTCAGTATAATCTTACTTGCATGTAAATACTTTCTTCAGAGCTTAGGATTTACTGTGTGTCCTGAGGATGAGATTTCATGGTACTACAAAGCACTATGAAAGCTTCCAAAGGAGGGATGCAACCAACATCCCTACCCCTGTCTGATGCATATGAACCACAGCAATGGTCAGCATGGCAACACAACACTAAGAGTGCATCAGTGGCACACTGGTAACTTGGTGGTGAGGGTCTCTTAACACCTGCTCAACAAGAGGCAAAGTATGCCAGGTAGTGGAATCTCAGTCAACTGGTAAAGTCAAGTATCTTGGAGGCAAACCTACAAAGGACAACTTACTAAAAAGCAATGTCCCTAACTACATTCTAAATATTTTCCCTTATGCCTGCATTTAAGTGGAGTCTTTACCCCTCATTAAGGAAACTTTCCTTTGTAGCATACTATTATAGATTTTATTTGAAAACCCGAAGTATAGAAACTTAGCTATGAGAATAGAAAAATAGGAATTGTTTTAAAAGGACTGGCATGTCTTCAAAGAAAGTTCTAGAATTATCATTACTCCTTTCATCACAGACTTACAGAAAAACTTTTTGTTCATATTATCCTCTTTGTTTTAAATTCAAATTGCTTTTATGAAATTATCATATATAGCACAGAAGTGATTCTATAAAGGACTTGAGTAGACATTCTCACTAACTTGTTTTTGCTTCCCGTTTTATACTTAGTACAACCTGCACTAAGCTTAAAATTATTGCAAATACTCAAGGTTTTTAATACAAGGAGGTTTTATTTCCTCCTTTAGCTATTTTTATAATGCTACAATTCCATAAAATAACAAATATGATTATAAATGTTATGAACAGGAACTACCATATTATTTGGAAAATTTTAAAGTATGCTTATGTGAGAAGAAAACCAGATACTTTTAAAAATGTTTGTGGCTTCCATTGACATTGTTCATTGTATAAATGTAGCCATTTCCCCCAAATTATTAAAATACATGGAATCGGGGAGTAATTCATGGTGGCTTCATATTTAAAGACACTTTGGGTGGCCATATATGTCAATCTTCCTCACAACAAAAAAATATCGTTACAGAATCTGACTCACTTTATAGTTTATACAATGTCTCCAATTGTTTTCTTTCTTTCCACTTCTATTTTGTGATCACAGCTAGTGAAAGCAGGGGAAATTTCCTGTTGTGTGCTGAAGGAATGTCAGTCACCTCTTTTATACTGTTCTTTTCCCTCAAATACCCTGAGCTTATAATAGCTTGTACAGTAGGAGAACACATGTAGTTAGTTGAAATGTAATTAATAAGAACAGTTTTCTCAGTATCGTTTCAAGATTGTTCTTATCTACCTAGACAAGATTGAATGACTTGATGAACTTTATTTAAGTTAGATGGTAACTGCAGAAAATATTCTTTATTAGATAAGAACAGGTATATAATTGCCAGAACTTACATCCATGTTTGACCCACTTTAATATCATGTGACTAAAGAAATAAAAATAAACAAACAATAACAACAAAAAAGTTACTATTGAACAAAAGAACTACTACATCTTTGTGCAGGGAATTGTGATCAGATTATTACAATATGAAAATATGCTTTGTAGCATGGGCTGACTGTGAAGTCTCCATGATCTGCCTGCCTCTGCCTCCCAAGGGCTAGGATTAAACTCATGTGCTACTACAACTGACCCTAGTCTAGCACTTTTGACATTCATTTTAATATTATATTTATTCACATGAAGATGGATAAGTACCAATATCTAACCTTCATTAAGAAATGTAAGTCAGCAACAAATACAGGATATAAAACTAAACACAATTGTACACCAATGCCCAGCCACATCAATAAGCATTCATTACAGTAAATATGAGATGATCATTTAAATACAAAGTTTGAAATTCCCTGATTAGACATTAATTTTTATTTTTAAGGGAAAACATTTCCAACAGATACAGAAAGAAAAAGAAAAGTGGCTTAAAAATGAAATGATGAGAAAATATCAAGTAGAAGCTAATCACAAGAATATTAACATGATGTTATTATTTATAAATAATGATATTAAGAGTAATCCGTGGAAAACGCCGGGTGGCGTTGGCAAACGTCTTTAATACCAGCACATGGGAGGCAGAGAAGGTTGGATCTCTGTGATTTCAAGGCCAGCCTGGTCTACAGAGCAAGATCCAGGACAGGCACCAAAACTACACAGAGAAAGCCTGTCTTGAAAAACAAAAAACAAAAAACAAAACAAAACAAAAAATGTAATCAGTGGAGATATATTAGGATGTTTAAAAATGAAAAAAAAAAATGATGGGTCCATCAGAAAACAATTCATACTACGTCTGTATCTAAAAGAATAATTTCCAAAACTTTAAAGGAATTTTTGTAATCAAATTACAAAAATTCATACGTGCAAATCAGTTTTAATGCAAACTGATATTCATTTGATGAGCTATCAATGCATCCTCTAGAATTTAACATAATAAAAATATAAAATAATAAATAAATAAAATTTGAAACATATACTACAAAAAAGTTATCTAAATTGACAATCCCTGTAAAAAGTATAATACAAATGTTTCTCCTCACTATGTATTGAACACACAATTAAATCATACTTGGCATAAATTTCATAGTGGTGCTGCATGTCTTTAGCACTTGAGAGAAAAAGAAGGCCGAACACTGAATTTGAAGCTTGCCTCATCCACAGGGTGAGTGCCTGGCAGCCAAGGCCACACAGGGAGACTCTGACTCAAGAAAAAAAAAATAAAAATCAATAAATAATAAATAGATAGATAAAAATAAAAATATAGCCCAAATATATGTTTATCCTTAAATACTGTATAGTTTTTCTTCAGATAAACACAAAATTGAATGAAAAATTATTCACAATATGTATAAAGTTTAGGAGAAACAAAGCTAATTGTCATTGCTTTTCTTCTCTCATTCTTCCTGCTCAGGTATCTTCAGCCAGAGAAGGTAATGCAGTAGCGCAGCACTCTTATTCCTTTTGGTTTAAATCCATATACAAACAAAATACCCACACATCATGATGTTTGTCTAAGTAGAAACACAATCTCATTTTTCATCAAGTAAATTATTTTTGCAGACATAATCATTTAATGTTAAGCAACTTCAAAAACTAAATAGATACATTGTGAGAATAATTAAAAAGGTAGTGGATTTTAATTATTCTTTTAACCTTAATTATTTCATCTGAAAAGAATATTAAGTTCTGATAATAGTTACAATTAAAATGGCTTTAAATATAAAAGTAAACAATTTATTCTCAATTATTTAAAGATCTTAATTATTTACTATCTGTTTAATTAATTAGTGTTTGAATTTTTCTCAAGGTAATAAGCAAAATGATGATAATTAGCACATTTATAAATTATAATTAGCAATATTTTTTATGATATCTATAAACAATTGAGAAATTTAAAAATAATTTATATATAGTTTAAATGTTGTTATATGTGTTAAAATATTTTACTAAACTCACATGTGTATTTTATCAAAAACCTGTCCCATCAACTCATTTAGCCTCTACATTTTTTGAGGAAAACCTATTTTGTATTTCAATATCACAGCACTTATGAAAGTCTCATTCAATGGCAGAAATTCTAGCATGATGTTCTCCAGTTCAATGTGAGCTTAAATGAAATGAAAATTTCCTCTCAATTCAAATGAAATCCTGAGTTTAATTATAATAGGGATGTGGGAAATTACTTTCATGGAAGAGACTAGCTGGGGCTGGCATGCCAGTGCTGCTGGCCATTCCAACTGAACAGCTTCCATTTGAACACAATGAGCCATGATTACAGCCAGACATCAACCCAGACTCCTGTGGGCAAGAACACCATGGCTTGTTTGATGGAAGCGATAAGACAGGATATATTTAATCAGATTCAGGATGGCCTTTTCAACTGCTGAATGATTAATATGATAACTCATTTTTTTAAAAAAATTATTTGGTTTGAAAATCACACACTTGGTTTTATATTTTCAATGTTTCAGGGTCTGAATTTAACATTAATAATAGGTATAACTTAGGAAAAGTATACTATACACAAATGTCATTGCTGAAAATGTTTTTTGTGAGAAAGGGGCATAAACAAGTGGCATAGGAGAAAACCTTTAAATCTGTGAGAAATTTAAAGGGACATTTCATAAGAGACATTTCTCATAAGAGAAACTGTTGAATAGCAACTTGACAGAAAAAGGCTATTCCTGAAAGGAAACAAAACACAGAGATTTACAAATATTTTAGTCATTCATGAGTAACTTGCAAAAGTCCTAGTGTTACTTGGTAAAGCAGAATTAGAGGCTAGGATAAAAGTGTCATATTCAGTTTTCATTATCCTGGTAACTGATGAGCTACTTAACAAAAGTAAGATTAGAAAACCAAACATAATATGAAAATAAAAGTGAAATGTGACCAGCAGTTATGTAAGACCTATTAACCTAAACCTTGAGGGGTGATAGGAAGGCAAGATTGCTATAAGATTTTCTACATAAAATAATTGCATCTCTTGTGAGTAATATAGGATAGTTTTAAAATGTCCTAAATGGAAACGTTTAGTTAACAGAGAAATTCCAATTTTTTGCTGTGCTTCTACTTCACAGTCAAAGCTTTTATCTTTATAATGATAGATAATTTACACAGTAAGTGCAAAGATAAGTTTTTCTTCTTTGATGAAGTCAGTGTTTCAGTCCTTAAAATATCCAATCATAGATAAGTCATAAGATTAATAGGAGAAAATGCTTTTACTTAACTACTGGATGGGAAAGGCAAGGTCAAGTATCGAAAGTTTTGTCTAGAGGGAGAGCCTATTTTCTGTTTCTAAGATGGAATGTGCATTTTTTTTTAGTTTACTCTATGCACATAACTGCTTTACCTAGCACCATTTCCTACAAATACTGACCAATATGGTTTCTGGAATTTGTGTCAAATCAGATGGCTTCAGTAGTGTGCTTCCATTTCTGAGTTGTCTATTTGCATGTCTGTTTTTGAGTCAGTTCTGGGTGATTTGGTTTGTATGGCTCTATTCCTTGAGGTCAGAAAAACGTGTTATCTCTAGTGTTGTTCATTTTTGCTCAAGATTGTATTGGAACTATGTGGTTCCTTATATTTCACAATAAAGATTTAGAATGTTTATTCTGAGTCTGTGAAGAATACCACTGTGATTTTGATGGAGAGTGAACTGATGTTACAGTATGTTATGGTAACAAATGAGGATACTCATATGAAGAAAATTTAAACTAAATTCATATCACTTACCAAGTACATGAATGGAATAATAATTTAGAAAATATTTAATGAAAAGTTTAACTCTGAAAACAAGTTAAAGGAGAACAATCTCAGATACATGTAGAAGCAAGAATTTTCTAAAAAATGCTCCAGTAACTCAGGAAATTTTATCATGGAATAACAAATGGAATTAAATGAAATTAAAAAACTCTTTCAAATAAAATGACTGAGTTAAGGGACAAGAAAGCCTACAGAATGTAAGAAAAACTTTGTGAGCCAAATATCTTACAGAAAATCATTCATTAAATTCACAGTTAACTGAAAAATTTAAATGAGCCAATTAATAAATAAGTGAATGAACCAAATACTTGTTAAAATAAAAAATAATCTGACTAAAGTACATTTGAATAGTCAATGTCATTATATATCAGGGAAAAGGAAATTAAAAAAAGGTGAAGTCTTTTTACCCCAGTTAGAATGAATTCATTGAGCAACCAAATAACAAGCTTTGGTGAGTTGCAAGAAAAGGGAACTATTATACAATGTTAGTCAAAAATGTAAATTAGATCAGTCTCAATGAAAATTGGTAAGTAATTATAGCGACAATTAAGCTACCCACTACAAGCAAGACCCTTGAAAATCTGATATTTTAATATATATGATAAAAATCCTTGTACAATATGGATTATTATACATCGTCTATATCACTTTTCTAGTAATCTAAGGAAAATACCACAGGGATAATTATTAAATATTACTAGCTAAACACAGTGATGAAATTATCTGAAGTAGTCAGTAACAGAAAAAATGAATAAGGATAATATAGTATGTGTATATAGTATGTGTATCCATATAAATGAACTTTACTCAAACCTGAAAACAAGAATATTATGTTATTTTCAAGTAAATTATGATGTTAAAGGGAATAAGTAATAACAACACCAATAAAAATACAAAACAAAACTCTTCAAGCTCATAATGAAGAATATTTTCTCTATTTTTGTTAGCATATATATATATATGGATTTTGAACCTAATATACATAGGCATAAACTTATGTATATATGCCTTGTTGTGGGGAGTTAATGTGAATTCCAAGAGGAAAAGATATAAAGAAGAATGAATATGATCCAAGTTTATTGTATACTTGTATGAAAACGGCTTATGGAACCCAATTATAGGGAAAATTAAAACATTCAAATTAAGAATTATCTTAAGGACAGTAGAGATAGATCATTGGTTAGGATTTTTTAATTCACAAGCATTATGTGATTCTAATACCATGTACTCACACTGAATTGATAAAGCAGCATGCTTCCATCTTAGGCTTGAAAGCCATCTTAGAGGAAAGACAAACTAGATTTTTTCCTGATTTTGATAAATCTGTTTCTCAAAGATTAGGCTATGACTCACCTATAACCTTAACTACAAATAATTTTCTTCTGCCTTCTCCAGAAAATGGCAACATTGTCTTCCAACTGCCAATGCTTACCTCTTGAGTTATGCCTTAAAGTGAGGCAGCCCTGTACATGAATAAAAAATCTTGGTTTAGTTAATTGAGCCATGATGACCTTTGGAGTTAACAGTTGGAGGCTCCACAGAGATCAAAACACCAACAAATTGAGAAATTCAGAAGCTAAACCCTTCCCTCTGGCTCTCAGTCTGAAGAGCTGCTCCCTAGGGAGTGCACACATTGGAGACATGCTAAGGTCCCAAGAAACAACTTCAGTTCAGTTTATCCCCTGAGCAAATAGCCACATCAAAAAAGAAAAACAACAAGCAACATTCTATCAAGACTTTCTGTGCTAAGTCATAGAAACTTTTCTGTAGCATTTGGTTCTTTTTTCTTTTCTGTTTCTCTTGGATCTCAATTTGGAGACATGATGAGGGGGTGTGCCTTGATCTAATATTCTCCCACCCAGGAAAACAGTGAGATGCCACATGTGCATGTGGTTTTGTAGGAGTTTGGCCAGATCCACTAGTTCTTTTACTGACCCACCTTTGGACCCTGGAGATGCTGTGGTGACACCAGGAACTGAGAAATTGGACTGACCTTGAATATGAGACCCCAATTGGCAGTGTTTCAATGCCGAGGCTGCCAACAGAGATACAGAAGCCTTAAGACCTCTGTGTCCCTGGGCATCAAAAGATTGCATAGGCCCAGGCATCACTGAGAGCCAACAGGAAAATTAGAGAGGACAAGCCTAACTGATCAGAAGAAACAAAAGACTTAGAAAGCCACAGTCCTCCAAAATCTCTATGGTTAATTTTAGTCAGATAGTGGCTAGCTCTGCCCTCTGACTCAAAGCAAGCTTTTTTGTCATAATGCAATCAAAATATCACACAACAGGAATGTACATTTGGTTACTAATTTTGGAATTATACAATTTTTATTACCCAATTCATTTGATTAATTACTTATCATCAAGTACTTCATTGAATTGTGGGAAGAAATATGCTTGACACGCAAGTTGATTAGTTCTTAAAATCATAGGCTTTGTTGAGGAAGAGGCTAATTTTTGTGTTACTTCTTACACTGAAATATGTTCTGTCATAGTTACTTTTACTGAATAAAATAACAACACAATAAGAACTACTGAGTGTGTCTTCATTCATCCCTCTAACCTAACATATTCATTATAGGTATATCTTACTAAAAATAGCAAAGAAGGAGCAACGATAGTCACCTAATGTAAAAAAGCATAGATGATTACTTAATTTCTGAATATTTAATAGGATTATTCATGTGTACCCATGTGCCTTTGAATGGTTTGCTACTAATGTCTCCACCATTTTTTCTTGTTTTTGTTTTTAGTCTGTTCTGGAGTTTTGTTATTCAATACTATGAAGTATATTGTTTTCATGTATGCATGTTCATATGATTTTTGTTCTGTATTCATCA
The DNA here is from genome assembly GCF_949786415.1 of Peromyscus eremicus. Taxonomy (NCBI): domain Eukaryota; kingdom Metazoa; phylum Chordata; class Mammalia; order Rodentia; family Cricetidae; genus Peromyscus; species Peromyscus eremicus. The sequence goes on from NC_081425.1 coordinate 15,668,111, forward strand.
CTATTTAAGAGTACTCAAATTTAATATTGTGCTATTTCACACAGAATAGAGCATATTAGAACAGTTTACATCTAGTTCTACTTTTATTTTATCTAAAGGTATATCAGACATGAGCTTACTATCAGTTATATATGTTTTGAATATTTTCTATCAATATTTTAGATTTTAATTTGGTTTATTAGATATTTGAGAAAGATAATTTCTTTTTTTTTTTGAGACAGGGTTTCTCTGTGGTGTTTTGGTGTCTGTCCTGGTAGACCAGGCTGGCCTTCAAGTAATAGAAAATTGCCTGGCTCAGCCTCCCGAGTGCTGGGATTAAAGGCGTGCGCCACCACCGCCTGGTGAGAAAGATAATTTCTTAATTTCACTGTGGCAGGCATTACCCTTATGTATCATTTAATAATCTACAGCATCCAATTTATACACTCATAAGTTATTGCTATCATATTTTTATTTTGTCTTGCTTATTATCCTAGATTTTGTAATGAAACTAACATCACTTACTCTATGGCGTTTATGTGGATTTCCAGTCCTTTATTGATCTTTTATTGAACTAGATCCTTATTGAAACAATGGATGTTAGATTAGTTTTGCTTTGCAACACTGGTTTCCTTTATAAAATATATAGCCCTCTAAATGTGGTTCTTCATGAAAACTCTATTTGTTTCACTGACCTTCTTGTTTACACTTATGTCAATATTAATTATTTGAAAACTTTAATATTCATCTTAAGACTCAGGAAAATATGTTCAACTGGTGTGTACTGTTCCAAGACTGCCTTAGCTACATTTGGTATTTTGTATTTCCATATTTATTTTAGAACTTTTTTACATGTTCTCAGAAACACCTGCTATGAATTTGATTGCATTTGCTCCATGTTTATATAAAAAATTGGAGTTTTAAACTTTCTAATATTCATGTTTCACACAAACATGGACTATAGAGTAAATATGAGTTGTTGATTCAATAACTATTCATAACTATTCATAACTATTTATAAATTTTAAGTGGTGGAGATCTTGGGAACCTTTTTTTAGAGTTCCTTTTTGTTTTCCTGGATGAGGACATTACCAAAATGTAAATTTCAATGTTTATGATTGTTTTGTCAAAGTAAAATGGAATTCATACAGTAATCTTGTATTCAGTACACCTGCCATTTTCTAATGTTCTAAGTTAATTGTAAATATGACTATATTTACATATTTGAATTTATAATGAGCAATCATACTTCTTTTTAAATTAATCTGCCCACATCTGAAGTATTTATCTTCAAATATGCTTTAGTCTTTTGTGTATATATACACCACATAAGGGCAAAGAGTCCAACAGCAGGTACTTCCATAAAGGGGAGCACTGGTGCCCACTTTCACCTTAATACAAGTTGCTGGAAATCTCAAAACAAGAATAGCAACTGTTCAGCCTTAGTTGGAGACTAAAGGCTTCAAATTTTCCTGGAGAATTTCTGGGGTGGGATCACATTAAAGGACCTAAATAGTTAGGATCAGGTTAGATGTGGACAGATGAAGAACTGTAGCTATAACAAACACTCAGAAAAATGTAGAGATTAGATGTGCTGCTTGGCTTCTGGTTTCTTCCCCATTTTTTTTTCAGGTTTTGCCCCTTGCTGATTAGAAGGTGTTGTCTACATTCCAAGCTTGTCTTCCTCACCCAATGTTGTTTATCTTCTCAGATATTTCACAGACATCTTTCAGTTCAATCAAGATGACAAGATTTCCCATCATACCTGTGGTACCTTTCTACTTAAAACACCTGCATTTCATCTCATCTCATCTCACCTCTTTTGATCTCATCTGCTCTCTCCTCATTTCATTTCATCATCTCATTTATCTTGTCATCTCATTTCATCTATCCCATCATATCGTCTGCATAAATATCCTCTGCCTTGGTATTTTGACCACCTCCTGATTTCCTCTAGTTTCTCCATAACATAGCACTAGAAAAATGTTAAGTCCAATTTGCACATAGTATTTTTTTTCAAAAAATCTTCAGTCATATCTCTTGGTTGTTTTTTATTTGAACTTTTTAAACCTTCATTTGTCCCTGAAGAAAGTCTTATGTATGGTTAGATAGGATGTGACGGCTTCCAATTTATGATATAATGTTAATCTCACCACTAATGCACAGAATGCCAAGGAAAATTTCAAGCAACATCATGCATCACATATTGTTTCATGGGCCAAGCTTGTATTTTTAATTATTGTTTGCTTATATAAAAGACAGCTGCAACCATACTCCTTCCTCAAACTAGAAAATCTATCTGTTTGACTTATCCAGAACTAGAGCTGATCAGACGAACTTTCTCCTTGGAAAGAGAGATGGGTCCAGAAAAGAATATATAACTATATGTGACTAGATTAAATTTGATATTCTTTTGGTCTGCCTATACATATATACTTCATATACTTTAAAATTTCTCAAACATTTCTATCTATAGAGTAATAAAATACATGACTTAATGTATGCATTACCATTTTTATGAATGAATTTAAAATACAGGAATGTAGACATAAAGACAGAAATTTAAAAAGACAGAGGGAGAGAGAGGAGAGAGAGAGAGAGAGAGAGAGAGAGAGAGAGAGAGAGAGAGAGAGCAAGTTCCTTTATTCAAATTTAATAAATGAAGCCAATCAAATGGCAACAAGCAAACACACTTACTAATGCAAAATTTCAGCTAACACAAAATTTGAAGAGCACTTAATTTTCAATTGTAGGAGAATGAGGAACAGGGAAGGATTTAAAGAATGAGTTAAGGAGGAATAGAAAAATAACCAAGAGATTTTCAACAAATGATTGAATTACAATTGATGTAATGCTAAAGAGTGAATCTATTTACATATATAAAGGAAAGCATTATAGATTCTGCTTATGTAAACACTTCTCTGTTATTTAGCTCTGTAGTATTATAAATTTACTCTTTTAAATATAGTATAACTATTTAAGTCCGAAAGAATTAGTGAAATCACAGTTTAATTAATATGAGTTTGAGTAGGCTGCTATTAAAATGATATATAATATCGTGTACTTTTTATGTATGAAGGAAATCTATTTATTTGAGTTAGTGTGTACTCAGAAACAAAATGTTATTATGTTAAGGTGAAAAACACTGTTGCTGCTTTCTGAATTTCTTCATTATTATCTTTAGTCATACTTGAAGTAGTTCATAAGTTAATTGAAACAGAGCCCAATTATTAGCAACTTTAATTTATACTAAACTATAGACTTCTCTTGACATACTCTCTTTGATGAGATATAAAAAAATGTACTTGACATTTTGCCACAGAAAAGTTAATTGCTCTCCAGTTCCCATTAGGATGACACATAATTTGAATTGAATTGCCTAATATGTTGTTCTAAAATTAAAAAGGAAGAAGACATACCCTGAAGTGACCATGATTTAGCAGCACAGTGTGTTAGTCTACACAAAGAACAAAAACCCACATTTTATTCTATTCTACTGGTGTGTAAAGGGTAAATTATCAATTTCTTCTGATGCCACAGTTCAGAGTGTCATGTAGTGTAATATTGATTATCATTAGCATTAGACTAGCTTCCCAATGAAAGGCTAGTAGCAGTTGAATTCAACATTTAGTAATACTATCACAAAATATATAATAAAGAACTAAAAAATTATATAATTAAATATTACACATAAAATAAAATATATTATAAAATTAATTTTTCTTGATTTACAGTTAACATTCAATTAGATACGTGTAGTATATGCTGATAACAAAAAGAAAATAACAAATTACTTTGTAGGCAACTACAAAGATAAATAACCATTGCCTGACACATAAATAATAAAGCAGATCTTAAACAGTTTATGAAATAATAAAATGAAACACTCATGCAGCTAGACCATATAATGAAAACACTAAATAGGGAGCAAAATATGACATTGATGTTAAGCAACAAATCTTAGAAAATAACAGTAAACACTTTAGAATTTTCATAATAAAGTTTTTCTTTTAACCAAATTGTAGCTGATAAATCTTAATTTAAACTAATGATCACTTATATAATTACAGTTAGATATACACATACACACGGTCTTTATATAAGCAACAATTATTAGAATTGTTTATATCAAAGTAGGAGGAAGAGGTTTGAGAACGAGGCCAACTTGGAGACATTCATTTATAGAAAGTGAGGAACCTATGATAGAAGCTCTGTTTATGAGGAGCAAATCGTGACCACGAAGGAAAGAGAGGTTTCTATGCGCCCACTTTGCTTCAGAAATTCAGTATTAGTGTTCTTTTTGTTTAATACATGACAAGGAACTTTGGCTATGGGGTAGCAAAGAAGCTATCAGAATTCCTCCAGAACAACTCAGTTACTAAGAATAATAAGAAAAATCTATTGAAATTTATTGGGAAAACTATAAATTATATGTGTAATTTGAATTTAGATATAACATTTGGCATCAAATTTTGTCAATGCTTGAAGCAACATGGAAAAAAATTGTAGGTACTGCATTCACAAAAGCAGTGGAAAAAATGGAAGCTTTGTTTTCTATTAGTTTCTTGTAATGTTTTAACTTAAATATAAATATTTCCCTTTGAAATAATCATGAGTTAATAATCATAGAAAATATCAGATACCATTTTATGAGATTGAGTTTGTGTTTTTACATATATGTATGTAAATGAGAGAATGGGAGTTGATTTCTGATTTGTTTGATGTTTACTACAATTTCTTAAAGAAGCATAAAAATTACTAAGAGAGCCGGGCGGTGGTGGCGCACGCCTTTAATTCCAGCACGCGGGAGGCAGAGGCAGGCGGATCTCTGTGAGTTCGAGGCCAGCCTGGTCTCCAAAGCGAGTTCCAGGAAAGGCGTAAAGCTACACAGAGAAACCTTGTCTCGAAAAATCAAAAAAAAAATTACTTAGAGATATTTCTGTGTGAATTTTATTAAGAAATAATCATTTGTTTATGGTAACCTTGCTGAAAAATTTATTTTTTAAAGAATGTAGTAATTATGTACCCAGATTGATAAAGAAGGAATTTTTCTTGAAAAGGATCAATTAGTTGGGTGACCTTTCAATAACATTCTTCTCATTTTGTTTTAGCCTTTAATTCTATCCTCCTACTAGAAGATTAATACACATTTAGGGAGTTAAATGCATAAAATTGGCCCTTTTGCCAGGGAAGTAAAAACAAAAATGCATTCAGGTATTAGCATAAAGAGAAAAGAAAGAGCAGAAAGACCCATTAACATTAACAGGAGAAATTTTACTAACATTTAGGCATATGCTTCAATCCCAACGGACTCATTTCAGTCAAATGTCACCACAGTAAAATCACCCTGGCACAGTGTCTGCAGTGTTGAAGCAGACTGTCTTGGGTCTGATATGACTGAACTCTTTCACAGGTTCAGAGCTCTAAGGTTCTTTGTTAGAATGAAGAGTAATGTGGTAGAAATGATGGATCATTTCAAAGGTAGCTTTTGTAATTGGGTGTACACAGCTACTGAATGCCTTTTTTTTCTTCAGTAAAATTCTATAAACAACATCTATGTCTATTTCACAATAATCTCTATATGGAGAACACTAACAATAATTTATCTATTTTCATGGGACAGCATTAGGGTCTAAAATTCCCACATGTAATTGTGTTTTAAAATGTTAAACATTTTGTGATGCTTAAAGAGCAAGTGATGCTTGCAAATAGACTCTGTAAACAGTATAGTTAAACAGGATAACAGATGTTTGAGCAGGGAAATTCTTAAACACAATTAAGTAATGAAACACGGGAAAATAAGATATATTCAAAGGATAAGAGTAGACCATAAATGATATATATGGTAAGAAATTATACTATTTGCATAGCAATGCCAGGGCTGTTGAATAAACAGGAGCCATGAAATCTATCAGAATTTGACGAACCAATCAAGTAATGAACAGTACATTTAGTAAGCATCAGGGAGAAAGTATTCTCTGATGAATGATGCTTTGGTCAGGCAGCTTTCTGTAATCAGGGCTTCACATTAAACACTGAAAATTTGAATACCATTTTTTATAGATGGTTACAGATCTATTCTAGAACTCCCATCTCTATAAATAAAATGATATATATTGTTTTACATGAGTATGCACTTAAATGATAAACCTTGGAAGTTCATATCAAGAAATTGTCATGTCATCTAAGTCTGACAGTCCCTCCTGATTCTTTCTACACTTGCTTATATCCCATTTGCTTTTCCACTGCTCAGTAAGTATGTATTCTGCTGAGTTTAACAGTTATTCTTTCTTCATATCAAATATCCCTCCAAACATGGTAATATTTCTGAAATTAGCCAGACATAAAACCAGTGGTACTTATTTCTAGCTTACTCTGGTGTAAAACTGAAAACTAAAATACCAATTTCAAGATAACAATTGAATTAAAAGCATTCATCAAAGAAACTCAGAAGAGAATCGTCTTCATAAGGCTTATCCCAAGATTGCAATTTTTGATAAAAGTGAACCACTGTTTGGGGAGTTGAAATATGTATGGTTAGTCTTTGTGTGCAGTGTAGGAAATATATATTTTAATGATTGAAACTATACTGCTTATCTAACACATTTTCCTTAAAAGATATAGAAACGTTTCTCCTTCTTAGTTCAAGGAAATATTTAGCTGTATTATCTGTATTCATTTATTTTTACCATGTAATATGCTGCTTCACAGTATGTTTGCAAGTGTGGAAAGAAGTCTTTTGATAGACCCTTTCAGAGTTATGAGGGGAAATCTTTAATTAAAAACTACATATAAACAATCTGCCCGTCAATATTTGGTGTGCACTATTGAGAAAGCTTATAATTAGATCTCAGGGGAAGAGAACATTAAAGCATTGTTTTCCCGAACCATCCACACCTGTTTTGTTATTATCTATTTTCAATACATACTTTTATTTACTTCAATAATACATGATAAATGGATGGAAATTTTACCCCCTTGGTCAGTTTTATTTCATTCCAAATGTCTGTCTGTGAACCAATTCGTAGCCATTTTTAATTAGGAAAGAAACAGCTCTAATCTCAATTCCAGGATTAAAGAGTATCTTCATCATAAAATATTAGTTGATCTTTCTTACAATTATTGACCATATTTAATACATTTTAATGATACAACGTTCATTCAGGTAACATGCTGACATAGGCCCAAATGAACACTTTCTTCTTAAAAATAGTTTATACTAACTACTGGGAAATTGAGAAGTATGATGAAATTGTCATTTCAGCGTCATTTTTCCACTGTATGTTTTGTGGGACTTTTTTATTATTATATAAATTGCATGGGCACCACTGCCAGTTCAATACTTGAAAATATTATCGCTTCTGGGATAAACACTGTAAATGATTATGACTGAGGACTGCATCTCCACAGGCCATTGTTTTTAGGCAGCTGTTGTTAGTTGAGTGGACCATTTAAAATATGGTTTTTATGCATTTTCATGTTCACTGATGTCCTATAATTTAGGATGTTGGGGACGCTAATGCTTTAATGACTAAGACATGTCTGAGTGGAGAAGATTAAAAAAACCACTAACAATGTGTCTATTACACATATGAAACCTTAATCACTTACCTTGGGTTAAGTTCTCATTTCTATGCTACATAACATTATTCACCGAATATCTATGATGTATTATCAAAAGTTACTTTCATTTCCACAATGCAAGTTTTCTTCCTGATTTCTAATTATGGATTCTAGTTACCTTTACATAGTTCTAATTTTTGAAATGTACTTAATACTTATATGTGTATGGTGAGTATGTCACACTTTCTACAACACACACATACAAGTCAGAGAACTTTGTGGAATTGGTTATCTCCCTCCATTTTTAGGTGTTCTTCCAATTTCATTTATGTTGCTATCGTAAATAATGTGACAAAAGGCAATTTAGAAAGGAAGTGTTTATTTGGTAGCCAATTTCAATTTGTAGCCCATCATTATGAATTTAAAACAGGAACTTAAGCAGCTATTCACACTGAATCCAAACAAGAGCAAAAGAGAATAAACACACCCTCTTTTATATCCTCACTCTGTTAGCTTTCTCCTCTCTTATACTGTCCAGGACATCCAGCTTAGGGAATGGTGCAACCCAAAATGGTTCATCTTACATCAGCCAGCAAGCAAGATAATCCCACATAGGCATACACACAGAATAATGTTCATATCAAGACAATGCTCTGATAAGACTCTCTTCCAAAGTGATGTGGATATAGCTCAGCTGTTGCTGGAGAGCTTCTCTCCAGGTCCCACCAAGCCCTGCAGTCCCACAACCTACATATAAAATAATCACTCAGACATTTATATTACTTATAAACTGTATGGCCATAGCAGGCTTCTTGCTAACTGTTCTTCTATCTTAAATTAACCCATTTTTATAAATCTATACCTTGCCACGTGGCTCGTGGCTTACCGGCATCTTTACATACTACTTGTCCTGGCGGTGGCTGGCAGTGTTTCCACCTCCTTCTTCCTGTTCCCTCAATTCTCCTCTCTCCTTGTCCCGCCTATACTTCCTGCCTGGTCACTGGCCAGTCAGTGTTTTATTTATATAGAGAGATATCCACAGCACTCAGCAAACAAGAGCATTTTTTGCTATTGCAGAAAATATGGCTTTGGTTTCCAGAGCTCATATGGTGTTTCACAATCATGTATAACTACAGGTCCTGGGAACAGATTCCCTCTTATGACCTCTATGAACACTAGGCACACATATTGTACACATTCATATGTACAGGGGAAACACTAATAAACATAAATAAATAAATTAATTAATATTTAAGACTTTCTTCTTGAATGCAGCAGAAGGATGAATCCTCTATGAGTGAATAAGTATGTCTGCATTCCTTCCTTTTTTGCCTATTCTAATGTCTTTGCTTCATCTTATTGTATTTTCTTTTATTTAAATATTATCCCTTAGATTCCTGCTTGTTTTATAATTAGGAATAGAAAGGGGGTAACATGGTGGGGAAACTGAGAAATTGTAATCAATATATACTATATGAAATAAGTTTGAAAATCTACCAAAGTTCCTTTGGTACATGGTCTATGCATTGCAAAATTGAGATATGAAAATTAGGAATATTTCTTAGTTGTTTATAAAAGTTTTACACAAAGTAATATAGATTAAAGGCCTCATTGGGCTTTTTTTGTTATACCATCATTAGTAATGGGATATAGTAATCAAAATAAATGTTTTAAATATTAGCATAATTTTGATTTCCCAAAATCACCTTATCAAATCCAAGTTTTTAAAAAATCTACTTTTATAACACTGTTATAAACTCATCTATTAAACTAATTCTTGATGATTGAAATAAATTTCTTCATGTTTTGTATTACTATTGTAAGCTTTCTACCATAACCTACAGTAGTTGGCCATGTCTGCCTATTAATTTGTAGCTACCACAATTTATAATGGATTATTTTTAATATTCTTGCAAGATTTGTGCCACTTTGCACTAGTGCATCTTGCTGGTTAGTCACAATTGTAGGTAGAAGGGTGGTTATTTGGGTTGGTTTTTATGTATTCCATAGGGCAAAGATTCTGGGTAGGCAGAAGCTCAAATTCTCCATGTTCAATGAGTTGTGAAGATGTTGTCTTCAGCAATAGGACCTTATCATAAGTTTGTAGAGAGCATTCATTATGCTTGAAAATACAGGATTGTTTGAGGGTTCCTATGGAACACTTTGGCCAACAACTTGATTAGAAGTAACCCTATCCTGGTTGCTTCTCTCTTCTTTCCACCTTCCCGTTTGATTCTCCCATCCTAGCCCCACCTCATCCATGCATAACTATATATTCTATTTTAACCTCCTAAGGAGATCCATCCCTCCCACTTTGTTCTTTACTATATATCTAATCCATATATTTATATAGACTGTTTAGACTGCTTATTGAAGACATCAGAGCTTACATCCACATATAAGAGAATAGGTTCAATATATATCTTACTGGTACTCGGTTACCTCACTCAGGATAATGTTTTGTTTTGTTTTTTGTTAATCCATCCATATCACGGCAAATTTCATGATTTTGTTTCTTGATGGATGAATAATATTCCCTTGTGTAAATGGACCATATTTTCTCTATCAATTTATCCATTGGCAGACATCTATGTTTTTCAAATATATGACTATGACGCATAGAGCCATACATTTCATGGTCAAAGAATCAGACAAAATTCTTTACCAGCAAGTTCTGGTAAAATTCTCTATATTTTAAATACCATACTCAATCTCCTTATAAAGCATCTAAATCTTTTCTTATTTATTCTATCCATTATGAAACTTAAGTATGTAGGTCTTTCCTAAAGAAGAATGTAAGTAGAGAAAAAGGCACTGCCTACTTCATAGGCACTGGTGACCTACTAATCTGAAACAATGTGTCATGCCAATTACAGACTGTTCAAAATTGGGACATTTTCTCATTTTAATGATTCATTATTTTCTCTAAGATGCAGAAAATATCTGACCTGAAGTATTGTTGTGAGGGTTAGAGGGAATTCATAATAAGATACTTAGCAAACACTTATCCAAGAGAAAGAGTTAAAGACGTGTACTTCTGTACAGCTGTTTGTTTTCTTTGGATGCTCCTCCACCTTGAAAATTGCTCACAGTGCATTGTCGTTTGAAGCTACTTTAATAATACATGTATATGTTGAGAGGCTCCTCTTTAACAGCTGTTTCCATTTTAAGCATAACTAATTATGAAAGATCATGAATAATATTGCTCGTCAGAAGGCAGTCTGCTAACACTGCTCCACACATACCACGGCGCTGGATCACGTTTATGTATTCAGTGTTAGGAAGACAGCTGTGAGGACTGCTGATTTTTTTTTCTTGGAGTTAATTTTTCTTTTTAAGGCAATTTAATTTTCCCAAGGCTTAAGTACCTTTAAAATACAGTGTTTAAGAAGCATTTACTGTACTGAACGCAAGAACAAGTACTCTCGGTGTTCATTTATGTTCTTTTCTTAAGTTTTAAAGAAATTATTCTAGAATTCAAAACATCGAAAAAATTGTTTTGGATTATAATATTAGTAAAAGACTTAACAGAATTACTCTTAATATAATGGGAAAGATAATGTTATTATAAACAATAATAATAGCTGATATGTTTTATTTTAATCTTTGCAATTTTAATGTAATTACAAGATTTCTCTCTCCCCTTTCCTCTCTTCTATATATCCCTTTCATACACTCATACAAAATTTTCACTAATTTTTATATACATTCATATGTATTGTGTATACATATAAACTCTTAATTATAACTCTTTCAGTCTTTGATTCATGTTCAAAAGTATATCTGTCAGATGAATTGATAACATTGCTAGTCACCTTACATTTACAGGTATATATACATAATTGGTATTTAGCAGGCTATGTGCCCAGAATGCCACAGTGGCAGATTCTTAAGGAAGCTGGTCTCTTTGCCTCCAGAGTCGGGAATGAGATAGCAATGGATGTTCATATACAGCTTTTTCTTCCTTTTATTTATATGACCACAACCCATGGAAGGGCACAACCCATGGTAGGTCAGTTAATCTAATCTAGATAATCTGTCCCATGCATGCTCAGAAGCTATCTAATCTAGATAGTAAATGATAAGAATCTTTGTCTGCTAATTTATCCTAAATTTCCTAAAACAGAAAATATAAGCCATCACAACCACAACTTTTGCCAGCTTCACACTCACGTAAATTGCTTTTAAGCTATAACTTATCTCCTATACTCCCTTAAATGCATGGATGTCTTAAAATTAAAAATGTATCCAGCCCCACTTAAAAGTCCTCATCTTTTAATAATTCTACCACTGCTTAAAATTCCCAAGTCAGAGTCTCATCTAAGATTCAAGGCGATCTCTTAAGTGTAAGGTTATATAATTTATCAGTTAATTTCCTATAATGCACAATGGCATGGACAAATATTTCCATCCAAACAAGAATACTGGGATACGAAGGGATGATGTGATGATGTCTAGCCTGAAATTCACAGTGAAAAACACCAAATTTTTTGTTTTCATGCCTGTCATCTGTTTCCTGTGATGGAATGTTTTAGTCACCTAAGGCCTGAGTATCTTGTCTCCTCCAGATTCCACCTGTTGTACATGTAGTCTTTCACCTTTATCAGTTCCACTCTGTGACTGCTGCTTTCAAGTAGGAGTGTTTCAGGGTCCACAGGCTCCGTTTCAAGTTAGTCATTATCTTCCCAGTCTCCTGCAGTAGCTTCTGTAAGATAGGCAGCTGCCAAGGTTTTTTTCCCCAAACAGTATTAGCCATCGTGGTGTTTTTCATTTTAGGCTTCTGTCACCAGTATATTATTTCACTATTTGTGTGTGTGTGTGTGTGTGTGTGTGTGTGTGTGTGTGTGTGTGTGTACATTTCTAAATACATAAATGCAACCTACTCCGTCTATATAACATTGTTTGTATGTGTGTTGTCAGGGTTCACCATTTGTTTTTATTCTAACACCACTCGTTGATACAATTCTTCTTTCCTGTGTATGATTTGCTTCTGGTATGAAGATGTGATGGTGACATACGTGTTTTCTTCCTCTCACTGGTCTATATTGTTTGAAACAATACCTTACTCTCCGAATTACTAAAGCTATTCAACAAATATTTAAATTAGGAAATTGGACTGGCTATGGTTTCCTTTCTTCCTTAAAATAGAAATGATCCCTTTTGGATCCATAGAACATTATAGATTTATTTTCTCCTGCTATGTGACTGGAATTTTGCATTTTGGTTAACTATTCATATAAATGGCAGTGTTTTAGGAAGTTTGAGTATAACTCTTCCAACATGGGCAGAAATATCTTTCCATTATTTGTTCCTTCAATTATTTTTTATCGAAGGTTTTTCACTTGCCTTATATGGGTTTTCCCACATTCTGGTTAATTTTACTTCTAAGTATTTATCTTTACGGTATTATAAGTGGGATTTTTTTCTGTTTATTCTTGAGAAAAAATATATGTATGCCACTGAATACCATTGATTTTTTGCTGAATTATGGTCTCCAAAATTACTGTGCATTTAGATAAAATAGTAAATAAATTCTGTTCTTAGAGGAAAAAAAGAATCAAATGTATGAATTTTTACAGACTTTGCAGTATAGTGTATATTTAAGATTAAATCTGTTTTTTCTAGTTAGATGTTGGTTTTCCCCAGGTCTGTAATAAAATTTCAAGGCATTAGTAAAGTCTTTTCAGTCTGGATAATCAGAAATGAGTTGTTTCATTGTCCTGTGACAATTGGAGATTTTTTCCAGTTAAAGTTACTTGGTAGTTCTTGTTCCCAAAACTGTTTTCAACAGATTCTTAGAATCTGAACTCAAAGAATTTAGGTTCAGTGTTCAGGCAAAACATCAATTTTTGTCCATGTGATTTCTACAGCCTTACACAGCAAAAATCTCTTGTCCAGAATTGTTTAATTTCTAGCCACTCCAGCCTTTTTGAACTGTTACTTCCCTATCTAATCATCAGATACTTGGCTTTACTGAGTCTCCCGTCTATATAATAGAACCTACAATGCCAATAAGAAGATGCCAGGGAAGTTTCAGGCCCCAACTTCTTTCATCACTCCCATCATTCACATAAGCAAATAACCATTTTTTGTTCATGTATTTATTTTTATTCTTTCAAAAAATGCTTTTATTTCAGATCATAGAAACAATACTGGTTCTGAGTATATAATTTAGAAATACATATTGGCTTCATGGTATGGTAGGACCAGTAATTACATTCTTCTTAGATAATGTGAGGTTTCTGTACTGTTACACTTTCTGAATTAATTTAGTGTGTGTGTGTGTGTGTGTGTGTGTGTGTGTGTGTGTGTGTGCACATGTAATGAGGCACACATGAAGAAATCAGAGGACAACTTGCTGAAGTTGAGTGTCCTTCTCCCATGTGATCCTGAGGATTAAATGCTGAGTTGTAACCCTGAAAGTACCTACCTTTACCTGCTGAGCTGTCTTGCCAGCCTAGGTTTATACTCCATAATCTGTTTATGCTTCAAAAGTATTGTAAAATGAATCCTTAGGTGTATTTTTGTTGTTGTAGTTTGTACTTTCACAAGAGAACATAAAAAACCATTCTTCAATGTCAAAAACACCACCAACAACTTTATACTGTATTTTCAGAATAATGTTCTTATTTTTTCTTAATATATAAAAAAGTTATCTCATATATTAGTTTTGGCCTTGTTACATATGTTCAAACGATGAAGTCTAATGTTGATTATTTTATAATGACCTCCTAAAAGGAGGTCCTAAGTAAACTTTGGGTGCCTTCCTCAATCACCCTCTGATTTTGCTTTTGAGACAGGGTCTGCTACTGAACATAGATTGCCAATTCTGAGTAATCTTGAGAGCCAGATTCCCCCCGGATCCCTAGTCTCTGACTTTTTTTTTAAATGAGACGATATTGTTTTCCATGCAATTCTGGTCAAATTTTTCCTCCCTTGTCTCTTCCCAACATCTCCACCTTCTCAGTGTTTGAATTACAGGAAGCTGCATGCCTTTCTTACTGAGAACTGCTGAGAATTTGAAATCTGGCTTCCATTCTTCCTATATGTACACACACACACACACACACACACACACACACACACACACACACACACACCGAGTGGCATCCAAGCCCTATAATTAGGTTGAAGTCATAGAGAAGAATTAGAAGTCATATTCCTAGAGAAGAATTTTACATTTTTGCTGTGATATTTAAGATGTTATTTCTCTAGCTTTATCAAATGCTTGAATGCAAAACAGTGGGAGGCACTAATCTATCATGGTTGGTTTTATCTCTCCCTTCCCTGAGTGAGTAACAAAATTCCTCATACTACAGCAGGCTAGGAAGGAAATAACCTACATTTTACAATGCCTACTCCTTTCTTTAATAGGAAGCATATTTAAATGTTCTTTATTGGCAGGAAGGTGGATTAGCTTATGTTTTGGTATATTCTTAGAAAGTATAGATTGTCATTTTCTCTTATATTACATTATGGATACATAAGCTGATTTTTTTTAACATCAAACATCTATTCATTTTAGTTGCTTAAAAATTAATTGTATAGAATATGTTAAGACCTTTCCATGATATAGCTGAAATTATAAAACCATTACAAAAGGTAAAAAAATAAAATGCAAGGATAACCAAGTCATTAATTGGGCAAATGAACTGACTGAGCAGAAGCTTTTTAAAGAAGTAAAATTGACCAATAAATAGTGGAGAAAATATTGTGTAATTTTCATTATTTAAAAGAAGCAAATAAAAACTATTTTGAGATTTCGTCTCACCCCATTCAAAATGCATATTATCTAACCATGACATTAAAAAAGGATGATTGTACACAATTGTTCTAGCTAACTTTCAGTCTAAGAAATCTTATTTATATATTTTTTATTAAGAAAAATTTTTATTCATTTTACACACCAATCAAAGATCCCCCTCTTCCTCCTGCCCCTCCAGTCTCCCCCTCCTAACCCCTCCCCATTCCCTCCTACAAGAAACTAAGTTCTCCCATGGGGAGGTACATTTAGTAGAGGCAAGTCCAAGCCCCTCCTCCTGCCTCAAGGCTGTGTAAGGTGTCTCATCTTAGGTTCAGGGCTCCAAAAGTTCTGCTCATGCGCCAGGGATGGATTCTGCTCCTACTGTCAGGGGGCCAGTCTAAGATGTCTTATGTGCTCAATAAAGTATTTTAAATATTTTGCTTTTCCAAATTTCAGTTATAGAACTATGTTGCAATAAAATAAATATGTGTTTGCTAAGTGGCAAAAATGGTGTATTCATGAATGGTGCAGAAGAATAAATAGTGAAATTTCACAAGTATAAACATTTTCTGTATCACTTCTTATCTTGCATATTTATCTGTTTTTGCCTTCGTTTAAATTAATTTTTCTAACACTGTGTAATGCACTTAAAATAGTAATAATTTATTATATATTGAAAGGTTTTATGCAAATCATATGTATACTTAATATATACTAAAATTAATAGTAAATTAGGCCCCTGGCAATGTGACCAGGACCTATCCCATTCTCTATGGCGGGATGCCTTACTCAACCTTGATGTGGTGGGCAGGGCAGGGCTTAATCTTGCCCCAACTTGGTACACCAGCCTGTGTTGATTATCCAAAGGGGGACCTTACCCCCTATGAGGAGCAAGTGGGAGGGGTGGGATGGGGGAAGTAGGCAGGGAATAAGAGAAGGGGAGGGAAGGGGAACAGTGGTTGATAAATAAAACTTTAAAAAATTAAATAAAAAATAAACAAAATATTTAAATCTCAAAACATATTTATAAGTAGCTTTCAAAAATAGCAAATTTAAGTTTAATACTAGAAAACTTATGTAAATGTTGCTTCTGTTTGTACCTGATGTTACCACTAATTTAGTTTTTTTTAATTTATTATTAGTCTATTTATATATTTCATAATACATATGTATCAATTCCTAAAAAAAATACAGTACAAGATAATATACAAAACGAAATATTACAAATAAAGTAAATCAATAAATTTTCAACAATCAAAAAGATATAAGTCTCTAAAGTGAAATTGAATTTGTATGTTTATATTCTGAATCAAAACATGTATATATCTAAAAATATTATTTCATGAAGATTGACTTACTTTCTCTGAATACGGGGGAAATTAATTTATTGTCACTAAAATATGTTGAATAATCCCATTATTTATATGTTAAAAAGTCTTATAACTTCTTTAATTTATGTTTGGAATATTAATTTAAGATGTGTTACATTTGATTAAACTGGGAAACATTTGTTTAATGATGCAAAGATGTGCTGAATTATTTTATGCTGCATTTGTTTAACTCTATAAAGCTGTGCTACTTTGCCTGTCTAAAACATCTGATTGGTCTAATAAAGAGCTGAACAGCCAATAGCAAGGCAGGAAAGGGGTAGGTGGTGCTGGCAAGCAGAGAGTATGAATAAAAGGAGAAAATTGGAGAGATTTCAGGGAATAAGAAAAAGAAAAGGAGATGAGGACATCAGGGGCCAGCCACCCAGCTACACAGAAAGCCATGGAGTAAGAAGTAAAGAATACAGAATAGAGACAGATAAGCCCAGAGGCAAACGTTAAAGGGGATACTTTAGTTAAGAAAAGCTGGCTAGAAACAAGCCAAGCTAAGGCCAGGCACTTATAAGCAATAATAATACTCTGTGTGTGATTTATTTAGGATCTGGGTGGTGGGCCCTTGAAAGAGTAAAGAGCCCAAAGAGTAAAAAACAACTAACTACAATTTTAGACTTGAAAGAATTGTATGAAAAAATAAGAATATATATGTATATGTGTATATATCTATATATCTATATATGTCAAACATATATCTAACAGAGCAGTAATTACTCTTACTTGCCATCTCTCCTGTCACACCGTCCTTCCAGCATATGTGTGTGTGTGCATGTTTGTGTAGATATATATTTATATATTTGCTCATTCATCTATTTATTTGAAAAGCATAATATTAATTTGAAAAGATAATCTTTCAGCTAAAAGTTCCTATTTTTAGGATTTATTTCTTTTTTTGTTTACTTTTGAGATTATGATTATGTTATGCAATATCTCCCATCCCTTCTCAACCTCCCAACCCTCCTATATATCTCTTCCTGAAGGAGACAGTAATTACTACTGCATACATACATGCATTTTTATTTACAAATACATGACTACACACAACACATTGAGTCCATATAGTGTTACTTATGTGTATGTTTTCAGGGCTGACTGGCATGGACATTCAATTGGTGTGCCCAGCTTGGGGAGGACCATCTCTCTGCTCTCAGCTTCACTCAGTTGCCCTTTTGTTTTTGGTATAGATAAGGCCTGATGGGCTTTTCTCCACTCAGCTTGGCATGAATGTTTTGCTAGTGTTGTTATTATTCATCTCATGTTTGGGTGATCATAGTGTTCAGACTTTGCAGATATAGCCTCTGATGTAACAGGGATGTATGAATATGTGTGTGTGTGTGTGTGTGTGTGTGTGTGTGCAAGTGTGTGCAAGTGTGCATGTATTTGTGTGAGTATACGGCACATGTAGTCAAGTGTCTCTGCTAAATGAGTTACATGAAGTTGTGTCACTTGTGAAGTGAGGTTAGAAATTAAATTCTAGTCTCGAATTGGCTCCTAATCATGATGCCCTCACTCCTGCCACATCTTTCTTCCCAGAAAGGTTGGAATTTGAACATTACAAAGCTGGGAGTTGGAACCTCAACTGAAACATCTACAATAAAACCTGTAACATGTAAGGCTAAGGGAACACTGAGGAAACAGCACTGGAAAGATTGTAAGAGCCAGAGACCAGGATGTCCGCTGTGAGATAGTGCTTTTTATGTGTGACAAGAAAGCTTCTCTGCTACTACCCCAAAAATGTGACCTTCTAAAAAGTGAATTATAATGACAACATCAGTTGACATGCCAATGTGAATGAGAGAGGTCTCACAAAGCCTCTGCCAGACGAAGAGCTACAGGTTGTTAACCGATATTGAGAGAAGATTCAGGGTATGATCCTATTATGGGTTGTAGAATCGCAAGTTCTGTTCTAAACGTATTTGCATATGAACAGCACTTAAATGACTCAATTGGTTTGATTTACATATGCACATATACATCTATATGTGAATATGTGTGTCTATTATAATTACAGAAAAAAAAAGAAGCTATGAATTTGAGAAGTGTGGATCAGGAAGACCTGGAAAGGAGGAAGGAGGGGGCATGAAGTAAACACAGTACCCTAGTATTAGAATCACCCCAAAGTTCAAGTAGGTTAAAATTGAAAATAATTTTCATAAAAATATTATACATTCTGAAAATACATAAACAGTCCATTTTAAATCACAATAGTTGTATTTACGGTCTTATTTATTTTTATTTGATGTGTGAGCATGTATATGTATGTAGGTGTATCATGTGCATGCTTAGCGCTCACTGATGCAACATGCGAGTCCTGGATTTCCTGGTACTCGTGTTCTGGCTGGTTATAAGCTTCTGTGTGAGTTTTAGAAATTAAATCTGGATCCTCTAGAAGAGCAACCAGTGACTTTCATGTCATAATGATCTCTCCAGCTGTGGTTAGTTTTAAAATGTGATTTCAGTTACCATGTGTTTTTATAACACTTTGATAATTATTTTTCAAAACTAGAATGAAAATGAAAGATTTTTACCTTTGGCCAATTAACACCACAAAGAATAACACCTTTTATAAATTCCACATTAATTATTACTGGAAAATTGAATTCTAATTATACAGGTAATTCTTAAATATCTTTCCTAAAAGGTGTATTAATAAACTCTTTCTATAGAAAATGTTTTAACTATAATAAAATGTCAACCTTCAATGAGGAGATAATATCTTCTCACTGAATAATATCTTCTCAAGAATAATATCTCAAGTTTAAGTGAGAAGAAATGGTTGCTTCACAATGAAATTTTATTATGACACTTTCACCTGTGCTTTTACCAGTGTTAATTGCTTTTAACCTAATACCACAAGTTAGACTGTATACTATGTCATTTTCTACAGAGTAATTATGGTATGTTTTATTCTGCTTTATCTATTGTAATTATTTCATATGCTGTAACTAGCCTTTGGTATTATAATGATTAAGGTGAATATATATATATTTTGCCTGGAGTCATGGCCCATGTTACTTTTAGCTTATAATAATTGTGTTTCATTGGATAAAATTTTCCTTATTATATAAAAAGAATTTTGTATTTTTTATGAATACGTAAGAGTAAATCTATCTCATTATACTATGAGTCTGATTGTGTCATCTATTATATCAATATTATTAATTTATAATCACAACTTTTATATATTAACATACTTTCCTATATATTTTTAACATAGAAGCTAATAAATATTCATTAACTTTAGATAATTGCATTTATCAACCACCTCAGAATACAAGAATAATGTTTAAATGCCTCTAATTCATTTTAAGGCATTTAAATATACACTACAAATAGTTCAGTCTGAACAATTGCACATGTGTGTATGTTTCAGGGATGACCATTTGGTATTGGATAACCAATTGGTGTGCTCTTCCCTGTTAAAGACTAATTCCCCTGCTATGAGTATTCTTTAGGTATCTATGGTTCTTTGTGTAGGGTTGGGGCATGAATGCATTTAATGACAATTAATGATAAAAGAAGCCATGGAGTTGAAAGAGAGCTAAGAGGTATATATCTGAGGGTTTGATGTGGAAAGGGAAGGAGGAAATGATAGATAATCCAGGAAAATGCAAATCAAAATTTCCAATTTTTGTCTACTAAGAACAGAGCCACAGAAAATATGGTTGAGCAAGAATCCTGTGGTAGGATGAAGCATCCTTTGGTATATACCCAAGAGTGGTATAGCTTGATCTTGTGGTAAATTGCTTCCCATCTTTCTGATGATTCACCATGCTGATTTCCATAGTAGCACTGGCATGATCAATGAATAAGCATTACCTTTATTCCATGTACTCACCAGCATAAACTGTCACTTGTGTTATTGATCTTAAGAGCTGTTATATGAAATCTCAGAATTAAAGTGTGCTTGAGGTGTAGCCCAGGGCCTAAGAGCAGTAGAAATGGCCATGCTCCTTTCTGCAGGCGGCATTGGGTGAGCTAGCCAAGGTAGGGATAGAGACCTCATTGAGGTAGTGATGATGAAGGAAAGCTGGCAGGCTGACCAACTCATCTACCACCCAAACCTAAAATCAGGGCTATGAGTTAGACCGTCCCAATATCTACCTCATCTATGAACTATTGGAGCATATGAAATGGATGAACCTACAGATCCAACACTGTAGTATTTCTATGACACAAAAAGGGGGAGATGTAGTGGGTAGCCATTCCAGCTTTGATCTGGAAGTTCCAACCCCGGTTGAGGCTTCGACAACTGTCATGCCTACAAGGCATGGCCAAGGGAGGCACCTGGAGACCTGAGATCTGAATGGGCCAGTGCTCTCTCTGTTCCTGGACCCTGGATGGTGGAGGTGGACCGAGCAGAGCTCCAGCGAACACCGCTGGAGTACAATACACCTTCCCCAGACCCCGCGACCTACCTATCCCTTCATTTGTAAGTCACCCACTAAATAAATCTTCCTTTTAACTACGTGGAGTGGCCTTAATAATTTCGCCAATATACAAAGACCATCGCTGGTAGTCTCCCTTTTTCAATTCTCAAATACAAATTAATAGTGACTACAATAGGACTCAACATTCTCAGAGAGGGGAGAGAGGAGAGAGAGGGGAGAGAGGGGGGAGAGAGGGGAGAGAGGGGAGAGAGAGTGGGGAGAGAGGAGAGAGGAGAGAGGAGAGAGGGAGAATGGATCAAAAGCCTGATGCCTCAAACTAGACCAATGACTCATTGCAATAAACACTTCCAAGTAAAGATGATTGGACTAAAAAGAAAAGAAAACTGTGTGACTCATGGGGCCACAGCAAGCAAATCTCTCTCTCTCTCTCTCTCTCTCTCTCTCTCTCTCTCTCTCTCTCTGCTTTTTATTTCGCTTTTGGTTTTTCTTTTAAATTATGTTTTACATTTTGGTGAGGAGGTTGCAAATGTGAAGGTAATTGACCCACATAAAATAATGTATATTAAAAGATATAAATTAATTTAAGTTATAAAAACCAGTTAGGAACAAGAATAAGTTATTAGCCACGTTTTCATAATAAATAAGAAGTCTCCATGTGGTTAGCTGACAGTGGGAACAGAAAAATGTGCCTACAAATGGCAACCAATGTAGGGTCACTTATATCCACATAATATCTGAGAAAGCTTTAAAAAAAAAGGTTCTGACCTTGCCTTGGAGGAGGTGGGAATGGGGGGAAGATTGGGAGGAAAGGCTGGGGGTGGGAGGAGGGAGGACAGGGGAATATGGCTGATATGTAAAATTAAATTAATTATAAAATAAAAAAATAAAGTAAAATATGAAAGTAAAAAAAAAAGTTCTAAACACACACAAAAAAATTCCAAATGCAGCTTCCTAGTTTCGTGTCTCTCATGCTGGCCACAGCACAGAGACATGTCTCCTGACAGGTGCCTGCATGTGTGAGCCATGAGCTAACCTGCATGGTTGGTTTAATATTTTTCTCATGCAGACAGAAAATGCTATAGATACACAGTAAAGACAGATCCAGACAGAAAAAAAAAAATCTCTCAACAGGTTACAATTTGTTTTAAAATGTGCATATGATTAAGGAAGAAAAAGGTATAGAAAGTCATAGAAAAAATAAATACTTTATAAATAATACAGTATTTAAAGAAAAAGTAATTAATGTAATATAAAATAAAACACATAAAGATGGAAAATACACAGGAAGTCTGGATCTATATGATGTCTTGTTAATTTTAAGTTTATTAAATGCTAATGTACAAAAATAGCAGCTGAGATGTTAGATTATGGAAACTGTTTAAATAAATGAACCTACATATTTTAAAAATGTCTTAACTTCAAAATGGAAGTCTGGAAATGTGTTGCACTGGGAGAAGAAAGACTATAGATTCCTTCCAGATTAATAGAGATCAACCAGATTTGACATGGGAGACATGGGAGAGGAAGCCAAAAAAAGACCATAGGACAGATTAAGGATAAGCTGATTCCTTGACATGGGAACTGCTGTAAGGTGAGACAAGACATGATGAATCTTGTTGGCTACAGAGTCCTTGCGACTTATTATTATATGCCATTTTTTCATGTGGCATTAACAGAGATTTATATTGCAGTTTGATTACACAGTCCAAACAAACCTATAAAATTGACAGATGCCTCTTACCTGCTCAAATTAAAAAAAAAAATCTTTAACTGACTTGTACACACCAAACATACCTTGTGTAAATACAGATATGTATGTTACCTTTGAAAGTTTACATATTTTCTGAGCAAGGGGACCAGACATCAATGAAAACAGGTAGCCCAGATAATCTAGCCTCTCTCAGAGTGCCTCTGTAGGAATTTCCTCAGAGTTCTTCATCCAGAACATCTTCAGGGATACTGGATGAGATGAGGGTCCAGCCTTACAGACTACTCCAGCCAAGATTTCAGAAGAGCAATTTTGCATGTCCCCATTCCACAGAGACTGGACCACAGATAATACAGCTAACTCTCCCAGGACTTGACCATTATCCCAATTTTCCCAGGGTCTTCTAAAGATACCAGCACACCTAGACAATAGGAAGCAATCTAAAGAAAATGATACCCACATTCCCAAGAGGTGGGATGGATGGCTCTTGGTCATTCAATGGGTTATGGATGTTTGCTGTCATGTAGAGGGGTTATTTATAAATAGCTATCAGTCATATTTAGGAAATAAGTTAAACAAAGGAATTAGATTCAAGGATCTCATTCTGAAGTAAAAAAGGGGGAGATAGTACAAAAATTGTAAGATGAGTGGATTGAGTATAAAAATTTTAAGATGAGTAGATTGTAGAGTATAAAAATTGTAAAATGAGTGGATTGTTGAGTCTTTTTAAACAACCACTATTCTTAAATATTTTACATTGGTGTGACTTTTTATATACTGATACAAAATTAAGTTTATTTTGTAATAATATATATTATTATATATTATATGTATGTATACATGCTTCTATTCTCATTTAAGGTATTGTACCTATGTAGCTCATTTAAAAGGTTATGTAAATTTTCGTTTTAAAAATGCTAATTCAAAATACAAAAGTTAGAATTTTAAAGACAAGACAAGCTTCAATAGACGAATGGGTCCGTGATACAGTCAATATTGAATCTCATAACCATGATGATGCTTGGATAAGCAAGGTTATTTCCAGAGGCTTGAAAAAAAATCAAGTGTTTTAATTGTGGCAAACTAGGTCACCTAAAAAAAAAAATTATAAAAAGGGCATTCCATTCCTAGAAATTTTTTTTATATAAATCTAAATTAAAAACACCCTCCCTTCTGGAGTATGCAGAAGGTATGGTAATGTCCAATGTTGGACCAATGAATGAAGATCAACAAGAGACAGACAGGTTAACCTTTTGCTGTCAGTAAACCCCTTGTGGGCCTCTCCCAAGCTGCTTCTGTGGAATAGTCTTTATCTATGCTGTGACCATGTGTTGCACTCATTGGTTGATAAATAAACTCTTTTAGCCAATGGAGAGGCAGAATAAGGTTAGGTGGTGCAATCAAACTGGAGATGGAGATGAAGTAGGGTAGAGTTGGGGCAGATACCAGAAGCTGCTGAAGGAGCAGGATGCCAGAGCACCAGTAAGCCACAGGCCACATGGCAATACAAAGATTAACAGAAATAGGTTAATTTAAATGTAAAACCTAGTTAGTAATAAGACTGACCCATTGGCCAAATATTATAATTAATATAAGCCTCTGAGTGATTATTTGGAAATGGCTGCAGGATGGGGTGGGACAGAGAAAAACTTCTAAATACACATGGTGCCCACTGTCTGGTGTGGATCCACCTGAGACCTGAGAAACTTTAAAAAAGGTTCTGAACACACAGAAATGGAGCTACACTGTGTGGTGATATTGTGTTCCCCAAAATATTGTGCACCCTAATAAACTTATCTGGGGTCAGAGAACACAACAGCCACTAGACAGACATAGAGGCCAGAAAATGGTGGCACACACACACCTTTAATCCTAGCCTTCTGGAGGCAGAGATCCATCCTATCTCTGTGAGTTTAAAGCCACATTGGAAACAGCCAGGCATGGTGACTCACGCTTTTAATCCCAGGAAGTGATGGTGTATATAAGGTGTGAGGACCAGGAACTAGAGCTGGTTTAGCTTTTAGGCTTCTGAGCAACAGTTCAGCTGAGAGATCCATTTGGATGAGGACTTAGAGGCTTCCAGTCTGAGGAAACAGGATCAGCTGAGGAAGTGGAGAGGTGAGGAAGCTGTGGCTTGTTCTGTTTCTCTGATCATTCAGCGTTCACCCCAATATCTGGCTCTGGGTTTGTTTTTATTGATAAGATCTTCTAACAATTTATGCTACAACACTGGGCTTCCTAGTCTCACAGTCTCATGCTAGCAGCAGCTCAGGGATGCCTCTCACAACAGCTGCCTGAAAGATGGATCCAGCTGACAATTGCCATGAGCTAAGCCACATAGCAAGCTCCCCACTCTCTCACATGGGCCTCAGAACACATAAGCTTCTCCCAGCCACTGCCTGCTAGCTCAATCTATCAGCAAAATCTCCAGCGTCATGCTACAGGACAGGTTAAGGTTTCTGCTCATATAGACAAATGGTTAAGAAAAACAGATTCAGACAGAAAGTCCTCTAAATGAGTCATAGTGTGTTTAAAAAATGTGCTTAGGCTTGAGACAGAAAAGAGAAAAAAAATTATATGCAGCCTTAAATTAAATTATAGATTGAAAAGAGTAAAATAAAGTCCTTAGAAAGAGTAAAGTAATATAAAGAAAATGAGCCATGGAAATGGAAAATGCACAGAAGGTCTAGATTATGTATATTCTTGTGTTGTCTTTAAATTTTTTGACTGCTATGAGCCATTTGATTATAAAAGTTGCTGGATTAAACCAACCTACATATTTTAAAAATATCTTGACTCCCAAATTTAAGTCAAAAGGTATGGGGAGAGGTTATGTTTTTGTTTCCACAGGAAATAAGAGGCAATGGATTCATTCAAAGTTAAAGATAATTGGATTTGGTCAAGGAAGATACTCTGAAAATCCTGACTACAGATGTTGAAAAATAAACCTAAAGTAACTACAAGACATGTAACATATATTTTACCTCCTCAAACATAAAACAAAAAAATTATCTTTGGCTGGATAGTGTAAAATACACAGTTTATATTTATATTAATACAGATATATATGTTACCTTTAAAAGTTTATATATTTTCAGTAAAAGGAGACCAGACACCAACAAAAATGGATGGCCCAGAAGATTCAACTTTGGAGTCATGAAGATATGATAGTTAATGAAGTATTTTCTCTGACAAATACTCATTTGTCAAATGCTAATGAGCTAGACATTGTTAATGGAATTATTGCTTGTATAAATTTGTATATAGTTATTGTACATATTGTATATAGTTTTTCTATGTTACTTAAAACCTTTGCATTGTGTTTAGACAAAAAGGAGGGCATGTTGTATAATTTTTTTTTTTGTTTTGACAAATTAAGTTTGCTTGGAGATTAGAGTGCAGAGCAAGGCAGTAATTAACCATAGAGGCCAGGTATTGGTGGCATGCATCTTTAATCCTAGCACTTGGTAGGAGGAAGCATAAAGATCCAGAATTCAAGGAACCCTGGACTACACAAGATTGAACCAGTCTAAAAAAGAAACAGAGTCAACAGTGTTGGCTCACACCTTTAATTCCTGCACTTGAGAGGATCATCTGTTTGATCCCAGAATGTGGGAGTATCAAGCCTTTGATCCCAGCACTTGGGAGGTGGAGACAGGATGAGGGCTCCATTCAGTCTGAGGATTCCTAGAGACAGAATCTCCCCCAATTTAATCTGAGGATTCCTAGAGGTAAAAAGTCTCTCTGGTGGCTGGCTGCTCTGCTTCTCTGATCTCCCTGCAAGCTTTATTTGTCAGAACACAAGCAAAATATCATACAAACACCACCCAGTCCTTGTTCTTGAAATAGAATTTCTAATACTTTTAATATCATAATTATTTTCATTTGCCTGTTTTATTTGTATCTTCATGCCTTTGAATACCCTTCCCTATTATGTTATCCTGGTCCTGCAGAATATGTCTTTAGAAATCTTTTCTTTTCTACTTCTCTGCCTATTAATTCATGTTTTTAATCTCAATATTTCTTCTCTGTTTCCATGATGTTCTATTTTTAATTTTTTCTTTTTAGAAAATATTTTATTATTGACTTTATATTTTGGCAGTATTTCAAAAATTCTCAGTAGTGTTTTCATGATTTTCTTGTTATTTTACTTGATATTTTTATATCAATGTGTTAGTTTATATTATTTTAATTTTCATTAATTCATGAAAAAATATTTTAGAAGTAGCTATTTAAACATTGTTAAAGAAGAGCCACTGCAGCTTTTCACAGTCAATAATTTAAAGATATCCTTTTCAGTGTCATAGAGGGAAACAGATTATTTTCTCTTAAGTGTCTTGATTTGTAGACATGTGCACCAGAAAGACCCTAGGAAAATTATAAAAGGGTTCGTACACATTTTCTTTTTATTCAAATAAAGAAATGAAATATAAGAAATTATTTTCACCTTCGTAAAATATGGTTTATTGGTTTTTTCCTGAAATATTAAGACTAAAATTTTGAGGTTTATTTTTATAAGTTTCTTACATGTTTTGATATATCTCATTATTTATTTTAAATAGCCTTTACCAAAATGTGTAGTCTTTGATTGCTATTCACGTTTAGTTTTATTACAAGTTAAAAATCAAAAGAAGTTTTCTTATTTGGGGATATGACACAACTGGTTAAGTGTTTGTGGAGCAAGCGTGAGGATTCAAGGTTAAACCCCAGCATCCATTTAATGCCAGGTGTTACGGTACCTATCTGTAACTACAGAGTTAGAGAGGTGGAGACTGTTGGATCTCAGGGATATGCTTATCAGAAAGGCTAGCCACAACAGCAAGTGCAAGTGTCAGTGAGAGATGTTGTCTTAAAATGAGTAGAATGTGACTGAGATAGAAATTAGTTATCAACCACTGGCTTGCACATACATGCACATGGATTAGCACGCCCTATACACATGGGCACACATATGAACCCTAAGCACTTAAACACATATTTTTTCTTTTCTTTTATTATTTTTATTCTTGTTTTTCAACGACAGAGTTTGTGACTAAAAGATTGCATTGAAATGACAAGTTTTATTGGTTAAACTTGGTTTGCTTCTATGGGGTCAATATTAATATCCAACCAAGTAATTCAAAGTAGACCTAAAACTTTTATGAAATTTTAACTAGTCTTTGAAATTAAATGCGCTGTAAGTTGTTTAAATATATACTCAAGTGTTTTGTCAACCAAATGCTTTAGGTTTCTTTAGATTTTTTTTCTAAATTATTCTTTCAGAATGCAAATATGTGACACATTTTGATTCTCTGACCTGAGTAATTTTATTTTGAGGTTACTCAACAAGTCAATGAGGTGAGAGGAACTGTATCTGTAGCACAGACTTCAGGTATCCAAGGAAATTGTGCTTCTCTTCGTATTGTCTACTCTGTAGTTGGCAAGAATGGGTTGCTCACAATTCAACCTTTCTTTATAACTGAACATTTGAAGCCCCACATCCTCCCTATTTGACCTGGAAATACAAGGTGACCATGGAGTCCATCCATTGCCTTTCACTTGCTATCAAAACTCTTTCTGTCTCCTGACTTCTAATATTCTTCACTAAGCTGCTTTCTATCATTCATGAAAATAGTACACAAATGCCTTCCAACCCATTATCTTCTTCTAAAGGCACTATTGCACTTAGAAACAAAGCATATGTTTTTACTTGGATTTACAAACAAGAATAATAGCCCATAATCAAACCTACAGAATTTGATAGTGTAAAAGTGAGTTTGGGCTATGTAAATTTATCCTTATTATTGGCGAATTCTTGTGCTGTCTGCATTTTAGTAAATGGAATAACACACTTTGCAAAATTTAAAAGATATTTTAAAAACATGGATTTATTTCCATGATCATAAAGTTCTGTGTTCACAGTGTGATTTTTGATAAGAAAAAAAAATCAGCAGTGTTATTTCTTTAAACATCTTAAAGTGAGAACTGTTAGTAGAACTTACATTCCATCTGCAGAGTAAATCCTAAATTTAAATTGATT
Source organism: Peromyscus eremicus (assembly GCF_949786415.1). Taxonomy (NCBI): domain Eukaryota; kingdom Metazoa; phylum Chordata; class Mammalia; order Rodentia; family Cricetidae; genus Peromyscus; species Peromyscus eremicus. The sequence goes on from NC_081425.1 coordinate 15,696,897, forward strand.
CAAGTGTCTAACGATTTGCAGGAGGGATGATCCCTACTGGATTGAATTGTTTTTGTTCCTACTTGTTACAATATGGGTGACAATTCCAATACACATATCAATATTTAGGTGAACAAAATGTGAATTTTTCCTGGATGATTTTTTCTATTTTAATGACTGCTGTCTTCCACTAGGAGCAAGAAATCCAGGAACACGGGAGTCCTTTAGGATTTGCTTATGATTAAAAAACAAAACAAAACAAAACTGAAATCCTTTGCAAAAAATATTTTATTCTAGATTGATTTCATATGCCTTCTGAAGTGCATAGGATGTGTGAGATTTTGCCAAATGAAACCTCTGGGCTACCAAATAAGCAGCATCTCCTTTAACACAGTTTGGCCTTTTGGGGAAACTAATGAAGAGAACCAGGTATTTAAGAGAAGCTGACTTCCTAGACTGGATAGGAAGAATGCCTGCTTATGGTCCTGAGAGCAGTTTTGAGGTGAAATGTATTCCCTGTTTACACCTGTTATTCAGAGTCCTTTCAGCATCGTGCTGTGATTTCATGTCATCATTAGTGTTCTGAGCTTAAGGTGGGCTCTGTCTAAATTTGTTGCTGGCAAGTTCACATTTCCATCCATTACTGGCTTATTGGGCTGCTTGTTCTGCTCTCTGAGACATAGTTATACTTTCATTATCTGACTCCAGGCTTATTTCATCGTCTCTACATAGCAAGAACACTAGGCTCACAGTAGAGAAAAACTCCCCATCAGTGCTCTTTAATGACCCTTTTATAGACTTTGTATGCAAAAAACAGCACACTTAGATAAAGACTCTGTATTTTCAAAATGTGTACTTTTCATGTCTCTTTCCCAGGTTTTTTTTTTTCTTGCTTTTATCATTTCATCCAAAGGAGTGGTCTTCTGGCATTACTGGATGGTACACTTATTTCATATCATGTTCCTCCTCTTATCTAAGTAAAGAGATGTGTCTCTAGTTACATAATAGTGACTGTAAGAACTTACAAAATATACCAACCATGATTTACATACCTATCACTTTATATTTGCACATCCTGTATTTTTGTAGAAGAAAACAAATAGTATTTCTTATTTGCAAATGATTCTATAGGATAATTAGTCCTACTGGGGTCTTTCTTCTGCTCTAGGTAGTATCTAGTAGATGAGCCTTCAGTCATCTGGTAGCTCAAACATTTTGGGATTTTCAACTTGACTTCTGCACATGGCTGGCAAATGTTGTGAATACAGAGTTGGACCTGAGCTTGAACTGCTGAGCAGAGTTCTAATTGACTCTCCATGTAACTTTAAAATTTTACATTTAAGGATACTTTCCTAAGGTTTAGCAGAAGAAGTTAGGTAGCACCCCTGGCCACATCCCATTAGAGTCAACCATATCATGGAGTCAGCACATTTTCAAGAGAAGGGATAATGGTTTTCACTTCTGGTTAAGAAAGTAGAAGTTTTGTTTTTGGTTTGAACCACCAGAACACTTTTATAAAACCCAGGTATAAAGTACACTGAGTCACACTGGATCAACCACAGGTCAAATTGTCTAGTAAACAAATAGGAATTTATCCAGTTTTTTGATGCTTTTCAGAAAGTATTGCTCTTTCAGTGAGTTCGTCTTAAAAATTTGAAACAAGAAAATATGCTTGCTTAATTTTTCAATTTATTAACTAATCAAAAATAATGTAATTAAAATCAGAATTATACCTAAGAGACAAAAAAAGTTAGAAATTATATTAGAAAAGATGTAGTTTTTTCTGAGATTTCTTAAGACTGGCACTTCTCTACCACCATGAAAGGTTGTCTCTGATGATATCTCACTGATAATTCTGTTTAATAAGTTGGGTTGTTACTATTAATTTTGCACTCAACAGGACATTGTGTTAGCAAAATGATCCAACATGCTTCCCATCTGTTCTTTGGAAACATTCACGGGCAGTTTCTTTATGAAGGCCAAACCATTGAAAAGACAGAATTAGAAAGGAAACTTGAAAATTTATTTTAAAACAACACTTTAGAATATTTTGTTGGTGGCATATTAAAACGGTAGTTTTATGTTTGTTTTATGCAATGGACTTTAAATTTAGGAAGAGGTATAATTATACTTAACATGAGTTTATTTTAACACAATTTCTTTATTGATTCTTTGGGAATTTCACACCATGCACCCTAATTCTGCTCACCTCCTTGTCCTCCCATATCCTCCCTTCATCCCTGCAGTGCCCCCACAACGAAAATAAAAAAAGAAAAAAAAAAGAAAAACCAGAACCAAAACAACACAGGCAAGCAAACAAACAAAACCAGTAACAAACCAAACCAATCAAACAACAATAACAACAACAAAAACCCTCTTCATTTATCCTTCTTTCCTGCCTCTCCAACACCTCTTCATTCAGTCCTGATGGTATTGGGGCAATATGCCCCATTTGTCCAGTTAGGTTTACTAGCAAATGTTCCTTGAAATAAGGCCCTGGTCTGGTTCAAAGCCCCTGGTTTCTGGTACAGCATCATCGCTGGATCCTCACCAAAACTACTCTGGGGTATACCACAGCCACACTAGTCATGGAGAGCCTGCTAGTATTGTATGCTGATGTGGGAGGCTACATGCCACTTGGGGCCATGGTGAAGGCAATGAGGTGCAGCCTGACTGAGAGGTGGGCTTGCCACCACGGCCATGGTGATGCCCGGCAGGGCTGCTACCAAGGGCCATGTATGGGTCTTTGGTCCTATCACAGCCAGGGTCTGTGCTAACCTCTGTGGCCTATGTTCCACCAAAGGCCACATGGAAGCCTGGGGTCCAGGCCACAATCTGTGGCTTCATGGGGTCTGAGGGCCTTGACACTAACAGAGCCATGCTGGTCTGTGTGGCCTTTGCTGCCACTTGGGGACCTAGTGTTGTCCAGGCCCAGGCTGTTGCAGAGGGCTATGTTTGGGTCCATGGCCTTATACTGCCAGAGTCGGAGTTGACGTCTCGGATTCCTGGTACAACCAAAAGCCATGTGGTTGCCTATGTTCTGTTCAGCCACTCAGGACATAATGATATGAGTGTCATGGTGATATCTGGGCCAGGGTTGCAACTGGGGGTCATATCTGGTTCTGGGGCCTTACTGCAGCCAGTAGTATTAATTAATGTCTGTGGCTCCTGTTGCTATCAATATCCATGTTGATTTCAGTTACTAACAGTAATAATATTAATAATATAATATAAACATAATATAATAAAGTAATAATAATATAATATAATAATTATAATAATATAATATAATAAAGTGATAATAATAATAATAACTCATGGTTACTAATATAGTGAAGTTAGCATTGTGAGCCATTTTGCTGTGTATGTTCTCAAAATTACTTACTAATAACTTAACCCTTGTGTTGCTACACATACCCAGTGGTATGAATGTATTACCTCTTTCTAAAACCATCAAAGTTTCTGAGTCTTTTGGCTCAAACCCATAAACTCTGCATATATGAGGCCGAAAGAGAAGAACTATTGTGAGTTTGAGATCTATTTAGGCTATGTAGTGAGTTCCAGATCAAGTTAAGTTAAAGAATAAGACTATATTGCAAAAATAAGTAGAAAATTGGAAGGAAAGTCTGAATGTGACTTTCAAAGTCTTAATTGTTTATATAATTTAACAAACAAACATATCTAAGTGTTTATACCATGTGCAAGTTTTTTTTTTTCAGTCAGTGTAATCCTCTGGAGAACTACTTTTATTTTACATAAACCTGTATTAATCTACCCTAATTTTACTGCTAAGAAGTATGCAGCATTATAGATGCTTCACATTCTGCACAGCTCTTCACCGTAGGAAAGATTTCAGAGCAGATTTCAAGCTTTAGAAAATATGAACATTCTTGTATTAGCTTTTAACTTGAGTTAAATTATCTTTGTAAAATATTGAAAAATTTAAATTCTATGATATATGTGAATTGACTGATCTGTTTGAGAAAAATCTGAATTGCTTTATAAGATAGATTTTTATATTGAATTTAAAAAATGTATGCAGTAACTGAATTCAATAGGACAATAATTGAATTTATTTATAAAAATAGTGAAATATCTGAACTTACGCAATAACATGGTAATTGTATTAATTTATAACATAACATATTTTGTCAAATAATTTTTAGATAACTATCATAGATGAAAAGTTTTTGAGCTCACTCAAAACAGATTTGTGAAGCTGAAGAGCCATTGTTAAATTACTCAGTTGCAATTCCTTAAAAAGCAACTACAAGGAAATAATACCAGTAATGATCTGGTAGATGCTGAGCAGTGAACAGACATGACATCAGATGCGTTAATTTAAAAATCATGAACAGATTTTATAAGATGATATTTCTGCATTTACTGATATAATTATATATTATGCATATATAATTTATCATATGCATATCATGGATTTATTTATTTATTTTCTAAAGTTGAGTTAGCCCCCACTACCTGAAATAAATGCCATATGATATCGTGAAATAAAAGAAAAGGATCACAAAAGCTGCTTTGCGTGACTGGAACATAATTTCTGTCCTAGTGCTCAGGCAGCAGAAGCAGGAAAATCTCTGTGAGTTCAAGGCCAACCTAGTGAAATAGCAAGGCAAATCAAGACTACTTGCTAGACTTTGTCTCTAAAGAAAAGTAAAAGTAATTGGGTGTAAAATAATTTATCAAGCTATAATAATAACCAGTCTGTTTAACAAAATAACCAATGGTACCCTCAATTTTATCAAAATCTTTTATTTCTATAAAGGTAAAGATACATTAAGATGAGTGAAAATCACTACAAATTTATATATGGAATCATTATAATTACTCAATAAAATTTAATTAACAAACCTAGATCAGTATGAAATAATTTTTAATTTTATTTTCTTTGTAAATGCATAGTCTATATTTCTAAATCTCCCTCTATTTTACAGATTATATTAATCAAAGTTGCTAAAATTATTTTAATTTATAATTATGGCCTATGTATAAATAAACTATCGGCAAATTAGTAGTGATATCCTTTTTGTAAGAAGATTACAGATAATATTTATCATGATTTTGTGTATAATTTTCTTACCCTGTACTTGGAATTACAATTCTTTTGTCAATGCAGGAAATACCAATATTCCTTTCTCTGCCTTTCAGGCTTGAGGTTACAGGCAAGGATGAGTAAAAGTTGTGTTCTTTATGTGAATTCTGATACTCACGATTGCACAGCAACTGCTCTTAAACTACTAATCCATCTCTTGAAATACACACTGAATATATGTGAAAAATTCTGTGTTTTATAAAATGTTAGGTTTTAGAAGAAAATATCAATGAACCTCAAATATATATAATAATATAATATAATATAATATACATTTATTTTTGCTTTTTAAAACTTGTTTTATTAATTAAATCAGAAACATTTTATATACCACTGAATACAAATGTACTATACACATAAACACAAACTGTCTATCACATTATATTTTTACTGACTAAAAACGTTTTCTACAAATATAATGTGTGAGGTGTCTATTGAAGTACATTCTTATTTCACTGGATAGAGGATAAAATACTACTTTATGTTCATTCTATTCATTCAAGTTAGACATGGATCTTTTCATACATGCTGTAGAATTATTCATATATATGTAGTTTGCTCACATATCTTTTATGTTTCCTTCAGGAAATACATAAGTACTGTATTAGTCAGAGACCACTAGATGAACAGAACCAATACAATGAATATATATTTGTTCCCAACTACATATAAGGATTTATTAGAATGCCTTAGAAGCTGTGGCCTGGCTAATCTGTCAATGGCTTTCTCCTAATGGAAAGACCAAGAATCCTATTGTGTTCAGTCCATGAGGATGGATACCTCGGCTTGTCTTCAATATTTGTTTGAATATTGAAAAAAGGTTCTAATGATATCTAAAGAATACCTCAGCAACAGGATAGATGAACTTACCAGAGAAAATAAATATAAGAAGGCGAAAAGCCAAAAACTCCCTTCTTCCATGTCTTATTGTTGGCAGCTACCAGAAGGTGTGGCCCAGTTTTAGAGTAGGCCTTCCCACCATAAGTAATCCATCAAGAAATTCCCTCAAAGGCATGTCCAGATGCTTGGATTTTAGTTGATTCCATATGTAGTCAAGTTGACCACCAAAATTAGCCATCACAAACATCATACAGTTTTTACTTCTTTGCTATAAATAAATTCTAAAATATATAGGGAGCACATCTTTTGGTTCTTTTATATTATTTATTTTGTATTTACATCATGATGAACAAGTTTGTTATTGTGCCTATGTGGAATTTATTGACAACTTGTCCAAATGTGGTTCTTACCATCCAGTATATAGTCTCAGGAGATTGAAGTCTGGTTATTGGGCATGAGGACCATACCCTTACCTGCTAAGCCCTCTATCTGATCTTATTGTTTTCTTTTAAAGCAGCCAGCAGTGGTGGCACATGCCTTTAATCCCAGCACTCGGGAGGCAGAGGCAGGCGAATCTCTGTGAGTTCAAGGCCAGCCTGTACTACTTTGAGTTCCAGAAAAGGTTCCAAAGCTACACAGAGAAACCCTTTCTCAAAAAACAAACAAACAGATAAAAGACATTAAATTGTTTTAAGGGTTAAGTTAGATTATATTCTCTGTCTTTAATATATCTTGCCTATTTTGCTCAGACTGCCTGGGAGAATCAAAAAAAAAAATCTAAGAAACTTGTAAGGAAACACTCTCCAATTCTAGGTTTTATGAGATTCAGGCCTTGGTCATTTTTTTCTAAGTATATACCAAGATACATCTAACAATATCTTATAATCTGCATTGTCTGGTACATAATCACTGTAGCTAGCTTCACTTAAAATGTATTTTAGGATAGCGTCATATAGAATTCATCTCAACCAAGTCCAGAGACCTTCATATGACCAGTGCAAAATACTAAAATAAACATCAGGATATATTATAGAAAGTCAAGTAACTTTCTCTAATTGTTATAAAAAAATGTTTAAATGTGTGTGATATATGAATCTAGTCATTAGCATGATACAAGTTTCCTTTTGGTTATCTCATTTGAAGCCTACCATAGTGGTATCATCATACCATTTCATCCTAAGAGCAGGAGAGTATTTGATTTTATTCCTGGGTCAAGAATGTATCATTGGTCACTGTGGTGATATTTTACTTGTGCTGAAATGTGGTGATATTTTATTTGTGCATTAATAATAAAGCTTACGTGGAGATTGGTGGGGGTGAGGCCAGCCATTTTAAGTAAACAAAGAAGTCAGGCAGCACACACCCTTAATCCCTTAGCAGTCAGGATCTCTGTGTATTCAAGGCCACACTAGGGAACAGAGCCAAGTATGGTGACACAAGCCTTTAATTCCAGTACCAACCATAGAGACCTGGAGGTCTGTACAGACAGACAGACAGTGACAGAGCTGTGTAGGAAGAGGAAGTCAGGTAGCTGGGCTAAGAGCCAATGAGAGAGCAGAAAAGCAAGGCATATAAGCCTGGGTAAACAGGAAGTCACTCTGCTTGGAAGCTTCGGAGTGGGTGAGGTGAGGTTAGCTGGTGGCTTTCCATATTTCCCTGATCTCTCTAAGGCTTTAATCAAAATTTCTGGCTCCATGTTTTTTATTTAATGAGACCATTTAGAAATTCATCTACAGGTCATTTGGGCCAAAAGAAACACATTTTATATTTGAATTGCTTTATAATTGAATGACTAACCTTGCAGTTAAAAGTGTCTACACAGCACACAAGAATAAAAAGTCTCAAACGTCTAAGGGAATTGCACTGAAAAGCTCCAAGTAGTTTCATACTTGAGATAGAGTGAGTTGTCTGAGTTGTCATGATCCATCTGTGATATTTAAAAAAAAAAAAAATCTTCCCAACATTCAAATCCCAGGCTATGTTGTTGGTGGATAAGGAGATAGAACATGTACATATCTAGCTTGTGAAAGGAGCACAATTATAGTGCTTACATGATGATGCTGGAATCTATTCACTATAATTACTCCCCATGCAATCCAGATGGGATACAAATCACTCAGCCCATATTTGACAGTGTGTTTCTCATATCTCCAGAAGGACACTAGCATGCTGGTAAGATTGCAGTCTCTAGATTGTTCAACATAATCAAGTTGGGACCTCATGCTCTAAAGAACTGAGAAATGATTTCAATTCACCTAATTATTCACAAAATAATTTATGGTCCAAATAGAATAACCAAGAGTACACATAATAATAACATCAAGAAAAGAATTCTACAGGAAAGGGGATTGCCATTTGAGAGCTATCTCTTAAAGGAGGAGATAGTCAATGGAAAGGCAAATTCACAGGTCTCCATAGAACTTACAGAGAATCTATATATCATGCCTCTTTGTTATAAAGTCTTAAGTTATGGCTGCGAAAGATAAAACTCATTAGATAAAGCTCATTCTTTCTGTTGTTCAAGAGAGCTAAGATCATTCTTCTCAGGGTACAAAAGAAATATTTATCCTTACATTTGTATGGATGTTATTGTTACCACATCATGTATGGTGATATTTTATTTGTGCTGAAATGTGATTTTGTTTGTATGTTAATAAAGTTGCCTGGGCATCAGAGCTAAGAGCAAGCCATTTAACAGAAGTCGAGCAGTGGTGGCACATGCCCTTAATCCAATCACATTACAGGCAGAGTTTCTGTGTGTTCAAGGACACAGCCAAGCGGTGACTCGAACCTTTATTCTCATTACAAACCATAGAGACCTGGAGATCTGTGTAGACAGGCAGTGACTAGGAAGTCATGTGGTTGGGTTTACAGCCAATGAGAAGGCAGAACAGAAAGGCAATGAAAAGACAGGACAAAGGAAGAAGGTCTCTTTCTCAGGGGAAGGACAGCAGTGGCAGCGGGTGGTAAGAAGGTGGTCTTAGCTTTTGGTTACTGCTCAATCTCTGGGCTTTTAATTGTTTATTTGGCTCTGTGTTTCTTATTTAAGAAGACCATTTAGAATTACATCTACATTAATGTCTGTCTTTTACAGTTCTGCTCAGTTGTTTCATTCAGAAGTTTTTAGTATAAAAAGATAAAAATATTTAAAATAAGTTAGAGTCAGACACTGAAGAGGCACTTCAGTGTAGAACACAGTCCAACAGAACAGAATAAGTTGTCCACAAATAATCCAAAATTATACCCAACCGATTTTTGATGAAGAAGCCAAGAACACACAAGGAGAAAAGAACCTTCTCTTAAGTAAACAGTGTGGAGAGAAAACAGATATCCATGCAAAGAATTGAAAAGATGACTTTGCTCCTCTTTGATTAAGCTATCAATTATAAATGTATTCATTAATTCAATGTAAAACCCAAATTTTCAAACAGTTAAAAAAAAGTATAAGAAAAATAGTTCAGGATATTAGCATAGGGAACAATTTTTGGCTATGACCCTAAAATCATCAACACCAACAACAAAATAAAAAAAAAATTAAACATGGTTATGTAATAATAAAATGCTATTGTATAAGAGAGAAAACAAAAATGAAGTAGATAATAACTCAGAAAATGGAGAGTACAGCCTGGAAATATCTCTTTAGACAAGGATCAGTGCTGTTCAAGCTTATTGTCCTGAGTTCAATCCCCAGAATTCATGATGAAAGAAGAGAGTCAACTACATAAAGTTGTCTTCTGATAAGTTATATGCCCTCATCATTTATACATGTAAACACAGCAACAAAATATACATTTTAATAAGGAAAAATTCTGTGAAAATATTTACACTAGGTATTTACCATGAGATCAAAACCTAAAATATATATGAAATTAAGCAACTCAATAGTGTGCTGTAGTTTGTTCTATTTGTCTTTCTCTTTCCATGTATATATGGTATGAGTATATTTATATATAGCATGCATAATTTAAACATAGGCCAATATTAGGAATACATCATTTGCCAGAGAAGACTTATAAACAGCCTTTGCAAATTTGACAAAAAATAAAAAATAAAACTCAGCATCACTAACTGTGCAGAAGTTAAAATCAAGCAACAATGCGATGCTATCAAAAAGATAAAATTCAGAGGTCAATGCAGAGATATTTTTTTCTAATGATAAATATAGCATGAATCTTAAAAGGTCTTATAATAAAAATCCCAGAGCCATATATTGGGGTGAAAGCTGAAAGATCAGAGAAGCAAAACAGCCACCATTAGCTTACCTCTATGAAATCCTCAGAATCAAGTGTAGCTGGAAGTTTTCCTATGTCCTGCCTTGTCCCACAGCTGCTCAGACCCAAATAAACATACAGAGGCTTATATTAATTATGAACTGTACGGCCATGGCTTATGGTTCAAGCTTCTTGCTAGCTAGCTCTTATAACTAAACTCATCCCATTTCTATTAATCTATGTTTCACCACATGTTTTGTAGCTTTACCTGTGTGCCAGGACTGTTGCTCCCTGGACTGCGGGACAGCGTCTCTCCCCCACCTCTCCTTTATCCTTTCACCTTTGGATTTTTCCATCTGGCTCCATTCTGCCCTACCATAGGCCAATGCAGCTTTGTTTATCAACCAATCTGAGCAACACACATTCACATTGTACAGAAAGACATCCCACAGCACTCAAGAGAGACAATTCTTATTTCCTTATGTCTCATATACCTTTCTGTACTCTGCCATCTTACTTACTTCCTAATGCTGGGATTAAAGGTGTGTGCCACCACACCTGGCTCTGATCCCAGTGGTACTGTGGGATGGTCTGTATGTCAAGTGTGTTGCTGATTGGTCAATAAATAAATCACTGATTGGCCAGTGGTCAGGCAGGAAGTATAGGTGGGACAAGGAGGAGAATAAAGCTGGGAAGTGGAAGGCTGAGTCAGAGACACTGCCAGCTGCCATGATGACAAACAGCATGTGAAGATGCTGGTAAGCCACGAGCCACGTGGCAAAGTATAGATTTATAGATATAGATTAATTTAAGCTGTAAGAACAGTTAGCAAGAAGCCTGCCACGGCCATACAGTTTATAACCAATATAAGTCTCTGTGTTTACTTGGTCGGGTCTGAGCGGCTGTGGCACTGGCAGGTGAGAGAGATTTGTCCTGACTGTGGGCCAGGCAGGAAAACTCTAGCTACAAATGGCGCCCAATGTGGGGCAAGAGTTTCCACCAAAAAACTGAGAAAAAAGATTCTACAACAGAGCTAAAAACAGCTTCCTAATTGTCTCTCTCAAATGAGTGGCAGCTGCCGGTTTGAGCTACTGGTGGGTTCCTAGCATGCACGCTCAACCTGCCTTATGGCGGGAATGAGGCCTCTGCAAGTGGCACATTAAGCTGTATGGTAGATTTAGCCTTTGCTGGTACAAAACAAAAAAAGAGGTTTCTGGGCTACACGCTGCTTGGATAAAAGCATAGACCCACGCTAGCTCCCAGATCTGGTGGTAAATGTACCACCACCATGTTGGGAAGCTGAGGTGGGCGGGGCCAGCAGCAACAGCTGCTGCAGTTTAAAGCACTAGATTCACAATAAGACAGATTCAGATGTAATAGTTTACAATGTGTGTAAACTATACGTAGGCTTGAAAGAGACAAAAAAGGTGATATATACAGTTATATAAACAAATACATAGTTTTAAAAAATAAAGTCTTTAAAGAGACAGTAAAATTAATATAAAAAATAAGCCATGTAAAGATGAATATTACACAGAGAATCTGGATTGTGTTGTCTTTGGGATTTTTAACTGCAGAAAAACATTTGATCATAAAAGATGTTGAGTTAAACCAATATGTATATTTTAAAGATACCTTGACTTCAAAATTTGGATGTAAGGATGTGTTGCTTTGGAAAGGAGACTGCTTTGTTCCCACAGAAAGCCAGAGGCTATGGATTTGTTCCAGATTAAGATACATCAGATTTGACCAGCCAAGACCCCCTGAAAGGTCTCCAATGACACCATGGCCCAGATGATCCAACATTCAGAATGGTTTCAAGGCAACTGGCTCAGGCAATACAGCCTCATGGACTATTCCATAATCCTAAAATTTTCTTTGTGTCCCCATAAGATACAGCACCCCCCTCCAGCAGGAAGTAGTAAGAGAAGCTATGCCCAAATTCCCAAATTATATGTAATTTTACTTTGTTAAGGTTAAAACCTTCCTTTTTGAAAAAAAGAAAAATAAAAAAAGGGGAAGTACTGTGGGATGGTCTGTATGTCAAGTATGTTGCTGATTGGTCAATAAATAAATCACTGATTGGCCAGTGGTCAGGCAGGAAATATAGGTGGGACAAGGAGGAGAATAAAGCTGGGAAGTAGAAGGCTGAGTCAGAGACACTGCTAGCTGCCATGATGACAAACAGCATGTGAAGATGCTGGTAAGCCACGAGCCATGTGGCAAGGTATAGATTTATAGAAATGGATTAATTTAAGCTGTAAGAACAGTTAGCAAGAAGCCTGCCATGGCCATACAGTTTGTAACCAATATAAGTCTTTGTGTTTACTTGGTCGGGTCTGAGCGGCTGTGGCACTGGCAGGTGAGAGAGATTTGTCCTGACTGTGGGCCAGGCAGGAAAACTCTAGCTACACAGTGGCCTTGAACTCAGAGATCCAGATGGCTCTCTGCCTACCAAGTGATAGGATTAAAAGCATATGGCACTACTGCCTGAACTCTATGTCTAATTTAGTGGCTGCCTCTGTCCTCTGACCCCCAGGTAAGCTTTATTGGGGTATACAATATATCACCATATTTCCCCCTTTTTGTCTAAAAAAATAAAAGAAGGTTATAACTAATAAAAGAAAAACTATATACAATAAGTACAATAAGTATACATAATATATACAGGCAATAAATACATCAACAATGCCTAGTCCATTTTCATTTGACAAATTCACAGAAAATTCTCCATTATCTATCCTATCATTGTGAATCCAAAGAATTGTATCTAATTCACCTTCTATCCTACTTGCTTACCCAACCAAATCTATCTTTTGATATCTTTCAAACTTATACACTTTATATCTCTTTAGTGAGTTTCTTTTCTGAATGTGATAATAAGGAAAACTATAACTATCTAATCCTCAACTCCCTCAGAAATTCAAGAAGGAAATACAATTAATTGAGTAGGCAGGAAGTGATGTGAGAAATAAGAGAAACATTTGACTGCCTGGACAGTCACCCAAGCTTCCTTTGCAATTTTAGGATATTCATCTTCAGTCTATAGGCCTAACATACCTGGCAGACTTTTCTGTGAAGCAGGATTTTCTGAAGGGTTGTCCTACCTTGTCTTGGCAAGGTTTGGCAGTCCTTTCCTTTGTGTCCTGCTTGTCCCATTTGGATAGCATACTGTCATACTTTCTTGCCCAGTGGCTAACTTTTGCCATAAAGAAAGTAAACTCCTTATGGAGTTTATTCAGTGCCCATCATCTTCTCTGAAGTGGATTGGTGCTGCGAGGAACAGACATGGCTAATATTCATATAAAGAAGAAAAAATCTGTGTTATTAAAATATCTTAAATGCCATATTCTATAGATCTCTGAAGTGTTTGAAGATGTTCTGTATATCTAAAATATATTTTGTTTAACCTTGAAAACATACCTAATATGACTACAAGTTTGATTGTAATGACTATTAATTTGTATTTCGTATATCTTAATTAGTTGGTAATAATAACTTTCAAGGACTAGCAATTTGTATTACATTGTTAAGTGAACTTTATAGGTAAAATAACTTCAACAAGATTAGAAATATGTGGGCACCAGATGTAACACAAATTGCTAAATGATCTTATAATAAAAAAAAAACCTTAGAGCCAGATATTGGGGTGAAATCTGAAAGACCAGAGAAGCAGAACATCCAGTCATTAGCTTACCTCTTTGAAATACTCAGCCTCAAGAGAGCAATTTCCTGTTTCCTCATGCCTTATTTAACCTCTGTAGGCTTTGTATATATTGTAACTTTCTCTATTTTATCTGAAGTATGCTCTTTCCTTGGTGTCTTATACTGTCTCCTGGCTCTGACAATCTTTCCACTTCCTATACTGCACAAAACCCTGAGTCTTGAAGACAGTAGTTTGATAAAGACCTCCCATTTAGGACTGAGTGTTCCAAATCCCCTCACTCTCTGCACTTTGTGCAGTTGTGGGTCTCAGAGTTCATTATCACATATTTCAAAAATAAGGTTCTCTGATGACAGTTGAGCAATGATTTGATCTATGAGTGTAACAATATGGTATTAAATTCATTTTATTACTATGTTATTTTAGCAGAAAAAATAGTATTTTTTTTTCCTTAGGGCCCGTGACCAATCAGTCTAGCCTTACATTCTTTACCCATTTAGTAATGTCAGATAGCAATTTCAGCTCATGAAGTAGAGCTTACCAAGAAACTATTTGTAATTGACACCTCCTGGGAAGCAGAAAATCAGTTCGCACTGTTGGAGTACCATTGAGTATATCAAACACATTCCAGGGCAGTCTCCACACCCAGGTATAGTTATCAAACACAAAATTTATAACATTTTTTTGTCTCACTGAGATTTTTTTTGTTCTGAAATTCATTTTTTTATCTGAGAGTGAGAGAGAGTATATGAAGTTGGGTGGATAAGGAAATGAATAAGATCAAGGTTCTAGAAGTTGTGAGAAGCAGAAAGATTATGATCAACATATATTGGATAAAAATCAATATAAAATCAAAACAAACAAACAAAAAATAAAGTGTTGCAAAAATCAGTTTAAGGAGTATAAATTAGTACCATTGTTACATAAAATTATATAGGTTTTCCTTAGAAAATTACAAATAAACTACCTTTTGATCTAGCCACGATGTTACTCTCTGTACAACCAGAAAAGTAAAGTCAGTCAGTCCGGAGACAGTAGTCCTCCATGGTTATTGAACCACTTTTCATAATGCCCAAACCATGGAACCAACCCCAAAGTCCGTAAATGATGAATAGATAAAGACAATGGAAGACAGTGTCTTTGTCTGTGTCCCTGCCTCCGTCTCTGTCTCAGTTTTATACACACATACACACACACACACACACACACACACACACACACACACACACACACACAGCATCTCCTATGTTAGAGTTGCTTTGAATATCAAAGTTCTTAATTTATACCATTGTCTCCAAAACTCAGTTCTTTTATACATGCTAACTGTGACTGCTGTTACCACTTCAGCTATTGCTTCTAAGATTGAAAACTGGTGTAGCAGAATGTTGTTGCACAAGTGTGTGGATTCATGTGAATCCATGGAAAGAAGACTCAGAGGCACCTTAGGAATGAATTTAACCTTTCTTGGCTGCGGTGGAGGGTAGGGGGTGTCCAGCCTCTAAGGACTGAAGCCCTTTCCCTTCGCCTAGGGCATTTTTATTTTTCTCAATATTTACAGTTTAGCCAGTTGTCTTCCATAAGCCCAAAATAACCTGAAAGGAGCTCCCAAAAATACAACATCAAGTTCAAAATCCTCACTTTTTCAGGTACCATGTTTTTCTAGGTTTCTTGAATCAACTTTTGCATAGGCCTTTTGATCTTTGGGAGAGTCTCAGAAAAGATTCACATAGGGCAATAAAAGAAACAAAAGATATTGGTTAAAGAAAGATGGATTAGGGCTAGGTGCTACTCTTGGAGCCAGGCCAGGAGTAGCTCAGCAGGAATGCAGCCACGTCTGAGACTTTGTCCCTTTTTCATACATCATCTTATCATGCTGAACTCATGATAAAGTCCAAAAGTATACAAATATATTTTACAGAATCCATTATTTGGGCCTAGATTTACAACAACAAAAGTGTTATATGGGAGAGAAGATTCTATTCTACCCTGTGATATGAATGGACAATAACCTTCTCAGATAAACAGAAGAGGTATGTGACCTGCTTATTTAATTACAATAAATTCATTTGCTAGAGAAGCTCACTAGCCATAAACATTTCATAAGAGATTACAACAATGGAAACCTCTTTATGGAATCACTGGACAGGTTCTCCTCTGACATTTGGAAGAATGGCTGCAGGGTCTGTGGGGTTAACTTGAGCTCCAAGCTTGTTTGGCCATGGTGAAATTTTCTTGGATTTACTAAAGAAATTGGTCACTCATTACAATCCAACCAGTTACCATTAGAACATACTTAGACCAGGGCTCATCATTAAATACAGCCAGGCAAAAGGAATAATAAAGCAGCTCTCAAACAGGATCAAATCCTCCAACTCTAAACAGCTCAGTTTATTCAAAAGACAAGTAGACATTAATTAGTGCTAACAATTAGTGTATATTAGTAGCTTTAGATTTCTTGGCAGTTCTAACAGTGCTAATCCTTTGGCCAAATACCCTTAGGGAAAGTCAAATCATACTGTTCACTGGTGTCTGAGTTCTGTCCACTGATTATAAACAACTGTTCCTACTTATACCTGAGTCTACATGATGAAAAGCCTATAGATTTAGAGCAAACACACACTGGTTTTATTTATGCTTAACAGCCTTAGTGAAAATCCAATTGTAATGGTTAATTTTGATTATCAATTTGTTTAGAATAAAAAATCCAAGTAAATTAGCCAAATATACTTTTTGGTATCCTTATGAGGCTATTTCAAGAAATAATTTAACTGAGCTGTGAAGATGTGTTTTGAGTGTATGCACCACAATCTCAGGGCTGACAAGCAGGACAGAATAACAAAGAAAAAAAAGGGAAAACCACTTAAATGACATATTCCGTTCTTTTTGCTTCATATATGGAATAGGTATGTGAACAAGCAGCTTCATGCTCTGTTTCACAACCATAGTAGTGACGTTACATCTCCACTCCTTCCCTACTTTGATGGACTATATAAAAAAAGTCCCTTCTCTGCATAAGTTGATTTATTTTCATGTATGTAGTCACTGTTATATGAAAAGTCCCTAATATATAGGGTGTTTAAAGGAATTCTCCATGTACTGTGGATTTTATTGTCTACTAATCAGGTCTCCTATTGCGGAATTGGGAATTGACAACTTCTTACCAGTACAGCTAATAATCTTATGGTAAAATGAAGCTTCATCCCTTAATAATTCCTTAATAATCTATGTTCATATAACAAATGGGTCATCTGTGGCTTTCTTAGCTTGTTAACCAAAATAATTCTGAATAAAATAACCTTTAAATCACAAGTCCTTTAATAGTTAAGCATCACATTTCAATGAAAGCTCATTAGTCAACAAGATAGGAACTATTTTTTAAAGTAATGAATTAAATGTGAGTTCAAACTAAAATTTACAAAAAACTGAAATGTTTTAATCAGAAAGCTTTCTATGTTTGGATAGATCCAAATCAGTGAACATAACCACCACTTAAAAATAACTTTATTCCATTTCTAATCCTCAAAATATGCAATATTTGTATCCTACCTTTTGATAAAAATGTAATGAGATTGTATATGTTTCTTTAGTATTAAAAATACATTGACTTAGAAAAATCACTCCAAATGCATACTTTCAGCTTTTTAACACTCTGAACAATTTCCAAGAAAACATTTAATTGGAATTCTCAGGTTTGGAAGCTTTATTCTTCAGGACTTGGCCTTCTTTCTTTGGGTCATCAGTGACACAGTCTATCAACACACATAAACATGAGGCAAGAGTCTGATCAAACTTCCTAGGAGCCAGGAAACAAAGACAGGGTATAATCAGAGTTCATAATTTCTACCCCTGCCTCAGTGAGACAGATGATGAACAAATATCCATAAGCCAAAGGAGAAGATAACAGTGATAAATAGGAAAGATAGGCCAAGGCAAGATGGAAGTACAGCTAGAATATATTGAATATTGAATCCACTCCCAGCATCATAGAAGTATTATGGCAGAACTTGGTTTTCCAAGTATTCAGAGAGTCTCCCCCTAGGCCTTGTTATCTACAGCCAACAAAGTCACTCTCATGCACTGACTTGGCTTACTGGTTTCACTCTCTATACTTAATCTCAGTGAACACTTTCCAGGATCTCTACTGAAGGTTTGGACCTCAATGACCACTTCATGAATTATCACGTCAGACGGTGGCTGTAGAAACTCCTACCTGGTCATTTCTTCCCTCCTTTCTCAGTATTTCCTTTGAAATGTTGGTGAAGTCTCCATGACCATTTAACAATCCACTTTATATAATCTCTTCAGTTTTAGTAAATTACAAGAATTTCATAATTAAGTAGCTTGTCACATAATACATCTATATGTGACATGCAAGTTATATTTGTAAGACTTGCATGTTTTTTTCTTTTTCTTTTTCTTTCTGTCATTTTTTTCAACATTTATTTAATTGAATGAACAAAATACATGTTTTTAATTTATTTAAATTTTCCATGATTCATTAAAACAAATGATACTGTACAAAGTCTATTTCCTAATTACACCTACATAAACCTCATATTTAATGACTCATTAGGCATGTTATATTAGACATTTTCATTTAAATATCATTAAAATGATTTGCTAATTACTTACTATATCTTGACCTTACTCTCTTTTAAAATTTGATATAACTCAATGTATATAGAAGAAACAAAATGCAAAATATAGAATGAAGAAGTCATGAGATTAGCTGAATAAATTAACAAATTTGTTTCCAACATAAAATATAGGATACAGTAGATCTTAATATTTGTTCCTAATTTATAAGAATTATTAATTAATCTTGAGATATTTGAGAATGCATAGTCATGGTTTTCATAAAAAGATATTCACATCTCTTAATTAATTTAACCATGATCAGTTTTTATATCTTTATCTGATACCAAGAAAGATATTTTCCCCACCCCTTAATGTATTGAGTCATCAAAATATTTTTCTTGTGTTACAAGTTGATGCAAATTACATTTAAAATCTCCAACCACAACAAGGATAAGAGATCATAAAGTATATATCCTTAATCATTGAATTACCCATGACATCTAGAGAGTTATATGTTGTATGTTAATAGTGTTAAATTGTATAGTAAAATTCATATGGATTAGATATCAAACATATTTCTGATACGGAAATAAAGGTGAAAATGTTCAGCCATTGTATTTTTACCTGGGAAAATATAAATTATTTGATTCATGTGCTAATTTCAGAGCAGAATACTTACTTGCATAGGTTCAAATCAAAATGAACGACTAGAGTTTTGGGAAACAGGCTTTTGTCATTAACTGAACATTTTGAATGGATCTAGAAGTCCCAGCCACCTAAATCACCAATAATGAAGTGTAGAAAATTTGGAAGATTCTTTTGCACAATTATGTTAATATTGCCTCATAAATGAAGTCAGTAAGGTCATGATTTCCTCAGTAGAATAATCCTTCATTATTTTCTCTGTCATCAAATAGGTGATAAGATATGAATTTAAATTTGAATGAATATAAAGAATGCAATGTGCCAGTTGATTATTTAATGCCTACAGATAAATTAGTACAATTGCCAAGCAATAAATGCATCTAATTTTATTTTATTTATTTTTTCTACCCCAATGAAAATTTAAAAAAATAGTGTTAATAACTATATATTAAAATATCTTATATATTAATTATTCATATATACTAAAATAGGTACAGTTGGATGGAAAGAGGATTTACTAAAAGTAAAGACAAAATTGATGTAAAACATACCTCAAAATATATTTCATGACTTTTTAAAGTTAAAATATTTTATGCAATATGATTCACTTTTAAGATGTAATTTGTTACTTTATGATTTAGCAGTTATCTTGAAATAGCTACTAATGAAAATAATTTTTATGTAATAGGTAGCATCAGAGGTATTTGATTAATACTGAGATATTGATATTATTCCTGAAGAATATTCCCTCTATGTTTCAAAAGAAGTGCTCTAATTTTTAGTAATACTTAATTGTTGGTGTAGAAGAGGTATTTGATTAATATTGAGATATTGATATTATTCCTGAAGAATATTACCTCTATGTTTCAAAAGAAGCGCTCTAATTTTTAGTAATACTTAATTGTTGGTGTAGAATATGTTCACAATTCACTGTTACTGGGAAAGACATATATTTTCTCTGTGGAATGAAAGAGTCAAAGCCAGGACACATATTTCTACCTTGCCTTTCTCTTCTCTATTATATCCTGTAGAACCTCATACCCACAATGAACTTCCTATTTCTTGTTTGTTTGTTTTTTTATGTTTGAACTTTTTAAACATATTATTGCACTATATTTCATTATGTGGAATTTTGTTGCAACTCATGGTGACTCATGTGTCTTTAAACATAAGCTTCTTCACTAGCACAGGCCAAAGTAGCCAGGTTTACTTTACTACCATTACAGGAGGCCATAACTTCACCTTTCATTAGTAAAACTGATGCACTACTTAAACTGTTATAACAATTATAACTATGTTTGAGATGATTTAAACGTAAACCTTGACAAATAAATTAGTAATAGGATTATACCAATGTAGACATATTTGCTAAAAGGGTATTTCTGTGCTTCATAGCATCACAATATACTGATGGAGACATCCACCTATACATTTTCACTAGTAGAACAATTGGGATTTAAAATTTAAAATTCCATGTAGTTATATGCATTCCCTTTTTGAAATATCCTATGAACACTCATTATATGGTAAATTTCTTTTTTTAATAAATATTTTTTATGATTAATTTAATTTTACATATCAGCCACGGATTCCCCTGTCCTCCCTTCTCCCACCCCCCCAGCCTTCCCCCGCAATCCACCCCCCATTCCCACCTCCTTTATGGCAAGGTCTGCCCTGGGGAGTCAGCCCAGCCTGGTAGATTCAGTTGAGGCAGGTCCAGTCCCCTCCTCCCTATACCAAGGCTGAGCAAAGTGTCTCAGCATAGGCCCCAGGTTACAAAAAGCCAGCTCATGCACCAAGGACAGGTCCTGGTCCCACTGCCTGGGGGCCTCCTAAATAGTTCAAGCTAATCAACTGTCTCACTTATCCAGAGAGCCTGATCCAGTTCCATGGGGGCTCCTTAGCTACTGGTTCACAGCTCATGTGTTTCCACTAGTTTGGCTATTTGTCCCTGTGCTTTTTCCAACTATGGTCTTGATATCTCTTGCTCATATAATCCCTCCCCTCTCTGGAGCTCCACCTGGGGCTTAGCTGTGGATCTCTGCATCTGCTTCCGTCAGTCACTGGATGAGAGTGCTATCATGACAGTTACGGTGTTTGGCCATCTGATCACCAGAGTAGGTCAGCTTAGGCTTTCTCTCGACCATTGCCAGTAGTCTATTGTGAAGGTATCTTCGTGGATTTCTGGGGACCTCTCTAGCACTCTGCTTCTTCCTATTCCCCTGGGGTCTTCATTTATCATGGTATCTCTTTCCTTGTTCTCCCACTCTGTTCCTGATCCAGCTGGGACCTCCCGCTCCCCTAAGCTCTCCTACCCCGGACACTTGGCCTCCATTACTTCCCCCCTCAGACCCCTTTTTTGCTCATGTAGATCTCATCCATTTCTCTGTTGCTGGGTGATCCCTGTGTCTTTCTTAGGGTCCTCTTTACTAGGTAGCCTCCCTGGAGTTGTGAGTTGCAGTCTAGTTATCCTTTTCTTTACATCTAGTATCTACTTATGAGTGAGTACATACCATGTTTGTCTTTCTGAGTCTGGGTTACCTCACTCAGGATGACATTTTCTAGTTCTATCGATTTGCCTTTCTATTTTTTAATAACCAGGTCATTTATTACCAAAAGTAAATCCCCAATATGCAAATTATTTGTTTCTATTTCTCTCCTGTCTCCAACTTAACATCTGTCACATTCACCATTGTACCCAAAGTAACAATTGTGGTGAGAGAAAACAAGTATGAGTCAATAAAAGTAGTAAATAGAATGACACTATTTAAAATACTTTGACATGTGTTAAATTTTCAATGAAGACAACATTTAAAAATATTCTCTAACATTTAGAGAAAAGGTCATTGCATTTGGGAAACAAATATTTAATAAAGTAGCACAAATGTTAGAAACAATAAGGAGATTGGGGATTTAAACTGTAAATAGTCTAAAATCACATAGAGAGAATCTAAGGAATTCAGCTCTACCAAAAATTATTTCGTATATTTCCAAGCTGGACACTTACTTTAAGATCCCTTAACATTTTGTTCATATTTTGTACTGTATATATAGATGTTTATTTCATTTATTCTCATGTATTTTTTGTTTATAAATCACTAAACTATCCAAAATTTAGAATTTATGTTTTTCCGTTTTGGTTGGAAGAGGTTTCTTCATATTTCACACACTCAATGCTGAGTAAGTGAAAGAATACATGAATCAAAGATAATTGCTTATTTCTCCTTTTGGGCTAACATCTTGGTAATAATATCCCTAAGGAGAAATCAGTGTAAAGATATTGTATCAAATGGTTTAGAACTCACAATTCAGACAACTGACAGAACTAATAGTTGAACATAGGTGTTCATTGCGGTTTCATCCACAATTGCCAACAATGAGAAGAATCAAGATGTGCTTCAATAACTAAGTGGCTGAACTGTGTTACACTCAAACAATGGAATATTACATATCATTCAAAATAAATTATAAAGGCATGAAACTCAAACACGTGTTAATAAGTGGAAATTGACAATACACACTATGTTACTTTTATTCTAATTTTAAAAACTATGTTAATATTGAGACTAAATGAATTCATTTTATATAAATGGGACATAGGTATGTTTTCTGTGTGTGTGTGATAAGACTTTGAAGAGAATTTTGATCTATAGAGAAAGTTACACATTTTATATAATAATAAAGTTTTTCCTATGTTTTATTTAATTAAATATTATGGTTTTGTTTTGTTTTTTTGTTTGTTTGTTGGTTGGTTGGTTGGTTAGTTTTTCGAGACAGGGTTTCTCTGTGCAGCTTTTGGAGCCTATCCTGGAACTTGCTCTGTAGATCAGACTGGCCTTGAAGTCACAGAGATTTGCCTGCCTCTGCCTCCCAAGTGCTGGGATAAAAGGCATGTGCCACCACCACCTGGCAAATATTATGTTCCTAGCAATTATAATTCATAAAAAACTTTTGCCTGAACTTAATAATATTAACTGCTTTTAGTTTTCTATGTTCTAATAAGTATCTCTTTTTCCTTAACCAAGTAGATTTTCATCCCATAACCTTGTTTCTCATAATTATTACATTCTTTCTCAAGGTCAGCTTAGTTCATGTTGAAAGCTGGTGTGATCTATGAATGAGAATGGTCTCACTGATCCCCATGTCTGATATGTTAAGGTATGCCGTATACTTTATTCTTCCAGGAGATCAGCTTTAAAATTTGACTTACAGGAAGTATTTCCTGTTTGCTTCATCTATTTTTATAATCCATACTTTTCTGTGACAAATCTGAGAAAATGACAAGGTCCATGCTCAGTGTTTAATTGCTTAAGAACCCATTTACCTGACCAGCTCTTTACTTATCTTCATAGAACTGTCTATGACTTCTTCCATGATTAATCTACTTTAGTCATCCAGTGCAGAGAGCTGTATTCTTGGACATAAATTAAGACTTATTTTGGGATGTTCTAAATTTTGTGCCAAAATTATGAATAATGTCTTTTTTCATACCTCTGTGATTATTTTTCTTGTCAAAGGCAGCTTCCTATATTATTTTTTTATTGTAAGACAGACCAAAAATGTAACTCAATGTACATGTGAAAGGATAAAATGATAAAAGGGTTCTATTTGTTGACATTTTATTTATCACACTATGTAAACATATGTTATAATCTTCATATGACTTATTATATGATTGTAACTACCAAATCACAGCCACTGCATATTTTTATTCTATTTTCCTTGTAGAAAATTCTGTCAACAAAATAATGTAGCCTTCATGTTGAAGCAGTATATATAAATGAGCAATGTTCTAAAGTAAATTGTACTAAAAATAAAATTATTAATTTTCACTGTGTATTTTTATGACTTATAAAATGAGTTAGGGCCCATTGATTATTTGCTCACAATAGTGAATTCTGATAATGAGAACAGTGGTCATTAGCTAAAGCCTCTATTATATGTATGTTCATTTCTTCAAATATTTCTTCCAAGGCTGCAGAATAATCAATATCAAATGCTCTATATTGTCCTGAAAGTTTACCATCAGTTCAGTAGCTAGCAGTTCCCATGAAGTTTTAGCAACTACATGGAGAAAGTAAGTTCTGACTTCCTGCAGAAGAAGCAAGAATTTACAGACATCATAAGAGAAAATAGAAACTACTATTATTGTAGAAGTTGAAAGTTTAAAACTGCTTTTGATTTATCTTGCCAGTGAATTGAGAACATGTCAATTTATAATCTAAAACTACAACTACAGTTGTACTGTGTCTAAAACTGCACCTATACTCTTGGAAAAATGGAAACACCTGGGATCTGTACAACTGCACAGTACTCAGAGAAACAAGGACTTGGCAGTAAAGTTGTTTTATTACAGCCTTCCAGGCTGGTGGGGTGTTTTATTAGCAATTAAGACAGAGGTGATTACTTAATTATATCACATTACACCAGCTTACTCAGTTTACATAATCTAAGGCAGACATTAACCATTCTTAAATGGAGGTTCTTGCATTAGCAGTGTTCCTAGAGAAATTCCTATGGCTAATACATAGTACCAGGAGGAATTCAATGTAAAACTATCAGATCAAAATCTCATATATAACCTAGAAAACCACCTTGCCAATTTTCTTGAAATGACATCCTAGTTCATTCCCATACCTAAATTCTGTAATTTAAAATCTGCATAAATTTTGAGACACTAAGGACAATATTAATAAGTGGTTGGTTCTGAAATTATTATTTTAAAAAGCATGTAACCATTTTCTTTGTAGAAGCAGAAGGTGAGTACATGCATTGTATTTTATCTCTTATATTGTGATTTAAAAATAAAATGCTTGGGGAATAATATATGAATCATTTTAAACTTCTTTTAAAAAAAAAAATAAAGAAAAAGCTCCTGATGGAAGCTTGGGGGCAGGCGGGCATCTTCCTAAGGCTCCTAAAACACTAGGTCCCATTGCCACTTCATTTAGTCACCAAATATAATTGAATGTTAACACATATTACTGAAGAAACCAGACATTTCATGAGGTACAGATAAACCAACCAGGAACTGAGCTGGAAAATGTCTTCCTAATGGCTAGTATTTATTATGCTGAGAGAAACTATACATTTTTCTGGAGAATAAAAGGCATCAATAGTCTTACCTTGACTCTACGCCAGCCGTGAACTCTAGGTACTACAATACTGACTTTCCAAGTAAGATGTGCCCACTGGTATCTCAGTGGCATGATTATGTAGGAGTTAGCCAACTTCTTTCTGGTTGGACTTGAGCAAGTGTTTTTTTGGAAGGAATATATAAGTGGTACTGAATGCAAGTTTGAAAGCTAATACCTGGGAGATCATAAGTTCTAGGAGAGAACTTAATGATGTTATCCTAAATGGACAGGTAGCCCAAATGCCATATATATATATGCATTATATATATTACATACACACACACACACACACACACACGTATGTGTGTGTGTGTGTGTGTGTGTGTGTGTGTGTGTGTGTGTTTATGATTCCTTTGTGCTCTAACAAATAAAATTTGCCTAAAGATCAGAGTGTAGAGATAAGCCACTAGATTAAACAGAGAGGCCAGGCAGTGGTGGCACACACCTTTAATCCTAGCACTCTGGAGGTATAGATCAGTCTGGATCTCTGAGAGTTCAAGTCCACCCTATACTACAGGAGACTAATCCAGTCTAAAAGAGAAACAGAGCCAGGCAGTGATGTCTTACACCTTTAATCCCAGTATTTGGGAGTCACACACCTTTAATTTCAGCACTAGGAAGATTGAGACAGAAAGTGATATGGCTGGGCAGAGAAAGATGTGTAAGTTCTGAGTATACAGGAACTCAGTCCTTTTTGGTTGAGGACTCAGGAGCATTCAGTCTGATGATTCCTGGAGACAGGATCTTCCCCTTTCGGCTGAGGGGTTGGCAAGGTGAGAAGTGGCTGTGGCTTGTTTCCTCTGATCTTTCAGCATTTACCCCAATATCCACTGGGTTTTTATTATGAGACCAAATAGGATTCATGCAACATGTATGTCTGTGTTTATACTCTCAGAGTAGTATTGCTCTCATCATTGGACAGGAAACCATGTTGGTGGTGGACAATGATGAATACAGAGACTAAAGAACTAAATTAAGCATTTTTGTTTTGTTATCTAAAGGTTTAGAGCAACAACACTAGATTCATAATTTTATCATTCAATAGTGGGGAAAAAGATAAATGCTTATTTTTGGAATTAACTAAAATATATTTATTTTAGTACTATAATCCTTTGAAGGTCAGGAAATGAGTAAATTTTATTTTCTACCAAGTCCATTTCCTTTATATTATATAATTATTTTAAACCTTTAATTATTTTATAGGACAATTGCCCTCAAAACTCATTCAACATAATATAAAGAGTTTTGAATTATACTGCAAAGTGGAATTAAAGTCTTTTCATGGAGAGTCTCAGCTAA
Source organism: Peromyscus eremicus (assembly GCF_949786415.1). NCBI lineage: Eukaryota > Metazoa > Chordata > Mammalia > Rodentia > Cricetidae > Peromyscus > Peromyscus eremicus. The sequence continues at coordinate 15,723,360 of NC_081425.1, forward strand.
TCACCCCACCTGCAGCACTAATTCCCTGACTTAAAATGTGAAGGATTATAGCCTGTGACCTCTAGGGCTCCCACCTCCTGCAGTGGATAGGAGATTAAGGAACCCTGCTGAGTTCTAGGAAATTTCCATATTTGGGAGGAAAAGATACATTGCTTCCTTTAAGTTACTAAATTATGGGGCTTTTTTAACAATGGATTAATCAAACAATATCCAACTTGAGAAATGTAAAAATTTGCTCTTACATTTTTTTGAAGTCAATTATTATTGATAAATTCTAAGGAAACACTCATGTTCCTCTAAATTAAGAGTTTTCAAATAACCAGTTATTTCTGAAAAAAAAAACAATATTTTCTCAGAAGTATTTTTCCAGTGTGGATACTGAAATGTTGTTCTACCAGTTTGCAGCAAACCATCAATGGTTCGCTTACTCAGCAAGATGGAACAAACTGCCTGGGAAATTTAGTTTCCTTTTGGTGACACATTGAACATGGTCCTGGGGCTTAAACACTTAAACAGGTAACTGTACCATATAGATGATAAGTTTCTAAAATTCAAAAGGATTTTCTCCAATGAGTAATTTTGCTACCTTATTATTATTTTATTGTTTGAACTTGTAAATCTGTGCATTGTGAGTCTATAGGGTAGCTATTCTAACATTCAAATAACCCTATGCCTTCTCCAAAGAGATTTTGTTCCTCACAGAAAGTATCAGAATAATGTAGCCCAATAACTTTACTAAATCATGTCAAGAAAACCACCTCCATAGAAACTTTTATTTCAATCTTCCATTGATGATGCAGAGTTAGACAACATTTTACTTTACTTTTAAGTATGCCAAGTAAGTAGGGTTTAGTGTCTTTATGAAATGCAATGAAATAAATGAAAAAGTCCAGGGCAAAGAGTAGTTTTCAGTGGTGATCACTGAAGATAGTTAGTAGAAATGAGTGCTTTCTGGTTACTAATCTGAGCACTTTCTGTCTACTTAGATCTTCCAGTCCTTGCCTATTAATCATGAGTCTGGTATGGAGTGGTCCAATGCACCTCAAGCATAGATACTTCAAGAACACACACAAGGCCAATTTGCTGAAAATGGCAATATTGAAATCTGCACCAAGTTTTCCTCAGTTGTTCTCTATGGTGTCATTCACATTATTTAAATTTATGTAATGTATCTGCATCTATGTTATGGCATACATGTATACAACTTATTCACATTTTTATTTTAAATAACATTTCATTTAAGCCCTTCAGACATCTTTGACATATAATAATTGTATCATGGGAAAGGAAATTGAAAGTGACATTGAAGATTAGGTGAAGATGTCACCACACTCCTACCCAGTCACTGCATTTCTCTTCTCATATTTTCAAACACAAGAAGCCCCCACTGTCTTTTTCTTATCAGTGTTGTTGAGCCTTGTTTCTCCTCTTTAAGATAAAATAAGCATATATATTCACTTGTTCATGAGCTTATGACTATTTTTTTTTTCAACTTACAGGATATCAGAGGATATGTTGTTGTTTTAAATATTCTCCCTATTGGGTGATGCTGATATGTATGGTCTGCATTCTGCACACACTGTAAGAATGGATAAAATATTTCCTCATAGAGGGCAGCTAATATGAAAGGTAAAAGGAGTTGCTGTGCAAATCTGAGAACCTCAGTTTTATCCCTGAACCTCACAGTGGAAGAAAATTGAACTGAATGGTTCCTTTATTTCCACTAGTGCACTGTGATCATCATGTACCCATAGATATCAAGCATCTAAAGTCACGCACTTGTGCACATGTAAGTACACACACACACACACACACACACACACACACACACACACCAGACAAGTTAACATTAATTGTCTTCTAAAATAAAATAATATAAATTTCCAGAGACTGTTTTCACGGTACCTGAAGGTGCTACACAAGCTGCCAAGGGAAAAAAAAAAAAAAAAAAAACAAACCCAATAGTTCTATGAGCTTTGATGCCTATGAATCTTTACAGGAGTCGTCATCATGGCATGATAACTCTAACCCACAGATGTCTAACTGAACTTAAGATGTACTGAACAGGAGATAATCCATACTTGGTACTGTAAATGTAGCCAACTACATATGGCTGGTGGAGTCATAAATGTTATAGGAGAAATTACTCCTGCCACTTTAATAAGCCAGTATAAATTCTAACTGCATTCTAAATATATATGCTTATATCATAGATAAATGTAGCTCTTACCCTTGATCAAATGAGCTTCCTTTTAAAACAGATAGAGTCCATTATATAAATCACCAACTATTCAAAACATAGAGGACAACTGACTGTGGGGTGAAGAGCCCCAAACTTATACAAAGGCTCAGGGGATATTGTGGAAAAGGGCCTGGAAAGATTGTAATGACCAAAGGACCAGAGAGTCTGGTACAAACCTGTGCCTTCTAGACATATCAAGAATATTGTTAAAAAAATAAATAAAAAATAAAAAAATAATATTGTTTAAACCAGAACTTGATAAAGACCACACCATTAGACACGCAAACGTAGAAGAGGGAAATCGCACAGGGCCTGACCCATGTAAGAAGAGCTACAGGCAATATAAACTACCCAGAAAGGAGTAGTTAGCCTTTCTCAAAGACATACACCTGAAATGGTTTCCCAATTTCATGGGGTAGGCCTTTAAAATTATACATACAAACAACACTAAATGGACTCAACATACTACATTCATATATTTTTCAGTTTACATACATTCATATAATGATAATAATTAAAGAATTAGAGGCCATAGATTTAAAAAAGATGGGAAATGGGAGAGGTTGCGGGCAAGAAAGGAGGGAAAATGATGTGATTCTATTTTAAATAAATGAATAAATATAAAATATAAATTACATAATGTAAAAATAACTTGATAGCAACACACATATAACATTGGTCAAGGGCGCTTGGATAATAAGAGTTCAGTTAATTATAGTTCCTAGACCAGAGTTAGTTTTAGTCAAATAACAAAAGTAAAACAGATAGTCTCCACACAAAATGATCTAGCTATCTACTGCAATGTTTACCTCCTAATATGTACACAATATTCATTACACTTTGTTGAATTATTTTCTTAACCAAACCTTTGTAATTCCAAGAGATAAAAAGATATGTGTTTTGTGATAACCTAATAAAAATTTTAAAAGTAATTCTAGACTTAGCTCACATCATTTTTCCGTATATTCAAGGGTATTGGTTTATTTTTTTAATTTTTTTTACTATTAATTGAAAACAGATTCTTCTCCCATATAAAACCTCCTAACTACTGTCTCCCCTCCTTCCACTCCTCCCAAGTCTACCTGCAACTTTTCCTCTCTGTGTAGCAGGAATGTTAAAGAGTCTTATTAATAAAATCAAACCAGGGGCCAGTTATTGGGGTGAACACTGGAAGATCAGAGAGACAGAACAAGCCATAGCTAACCTCACCTGGCCAACTTCTCAACTGGTCCTATTTTCTCAGACTGGAAGATTCTGTGTCCTCATCCCAATGGCTCTTAGCTGAACTGCTGCTCGAAAGCCTGAAGCTTAACCAGCTAAAGCTTCTAGTTTCTGGTCCTCACGCCTTATATACCTTTCTGCTTTCTACCACCACTCCCTGGGATTAAAGGCTCGCTTTCTGGGATTAAAGGCGTGATGAGTCACCATGCCTGGCTGTATCCTTGAACACATGGATTTCTGCCTCTGGAATGCTAGGATTAAAGGCATGTGCTACCACTGCCTATCCTTAGGTTTAATATTGAGGCTGCTCTGTCTCTGACCCCAGATAAATTTATTAGCATGCACAATATTTGGAGGAATACAATACCACATCTCTGTACACCCTTTATTTCCCTTCAGAAAAGAGTAGGCCTCCAAGAGACAACAACAAAACAGGACAAAACAGGACATGATAAGACAAAACAACAGGCTAACGGCCATAACATATAAGCAGAGGGCTTGGTGCAAACCATTTCAGGCCGTATGCTTGCCATTTCAGTCTCTGTGAGCCTGTATGAGACCTTCTTAATTGATTCAGTGGGCCATGTTCTCCGGATGTTTTCTATGTAATCTTTAGTCATGCTGTCTCTTTCCTGTAGCTAGAGTTTTCCTGCCTGGCCTACAGTTAGGACAAATCTCTCTGACCTGCCAGTCCCACAGCCGCTCAGACCCAACCAAGTAAACACAGAGACTTATACTGCTTACAAACTGTATGGCCGTGGAAGGCTTCTTGCTAACTGTTCTTACAGCTTAAATTAATCCATTTCCATTAATCTATACCTTGCCACATGGCTCGTGGCTTACCGGCATCTTCACATGCTGTTTGTCATCGTGGCGGCTGGCAGTGTCTCTCTGACTCAGCCTTCCACTTCCCAGCTTTATTCTCCTCCTTGTCCCGCCTATACTTCCTGCCTAGCCAATGGCCAATCAGTGTCTTATTTATTGACCAATCAGCAATACATTTGCCATACAGAACATCCCACAGCACTTTCCCCCTCTTTCTTTTAAAGTACTACATTACAGCTTCATGTATCTGTATGCCTAGCCTTTGTCTTACAACAAGATCTAACTATAAACCACCCAAAAGTGTGAACATACAAAATCATCTTCAATGTCTATTAATTACATAGATGCATGGCATATCTTGAAGTGTATATGGCCTTTTTGTGATGTCTTATGATATGGACATGGTAAGATAAGAATCTTGTCTTATTTTAATTCATCAGTCTAAATCTTTATTACTCATAAAGAAATCTTATAAAAGATTTCATAATTAGATTATCATTTGGATTGTAGTTGATATGTCAAGTTCACAGGTGCTTTTTATTTATCATCTTCAACATAAATTAATCTCTGCTTCTTGTGTTCTCATACACTATAGATCTCTCCTGTCAAATATTCACAGAAACCTAGATTGATCTGAAATTAATAGTAACACATAGTGCTATGGCAGTTATAACAACATAGTCACTATGCCAGTAAATCCATTATAACAATGTAAATTAAGGGACATGTTATGGGTTATTTTCTATGATCAGTGTCTAAGGCTACATTTTAAGGAGATAATCATTAAAATCAGTTTAAGGATAGCTATCAACTTTTCCTTATCTCCCTAGGACATCCATCATTAATTTAGGTATAATGAATACATGGTGTAGAAATAATTTTAACTCTGGAAGGTAGAGAAAACAAAATCCTATTAGCCATATATGAAATTGTCATTGCAATAATCAGCAGAGCATCTAGTTTACCTTCAAATGACTGGGCCATTTATTTTCAGATCATAGATGAGGGAGGTGCCAATGAAGGCTCATCTCTTCCTGAGAAGACTGTTAATGATTCCTGGAAAATATGGTGTTGTGATATAATGGTGTAGATACTAGGAGTGTAGGGATGGAGAGGGAGTTGAAAGGGAAAGAGAATGAAGGATCTGAGAGGTTAATGGTGGTGAATATAATCATAACACATATTACATAAAACTCATTAGCTATGTGAATAGAGTTTCCTATTTTATGGGAGGTTTTTTCTTTTAAATTCAAATGGGAAAAATATTTTAAAGAATTATTACTTTAATTTGAGACCAGATACACATATTCTTGCATTATTAGTCACTTCATAGAACTTTCTTTTCATCAAGTATTTTTTGACAAGATTAAGTTGACCTATTCTGTCATTTTTTTCAGACACATTTGTTAGATATAATGTACTTAGTAAAAGGATATATTGAAGGTAATAGTATTGGCTTCCTGGAAATCTGAATATGTGAAGCTTAAATCTCCTTTAATAGTAGGTAGTGCTTTAGAAAAGACATTAATATGTGTTACAAAATACATGTCAGGCAAATTTATTAAAGTAAATAAATTTAACTTCTATGTATTAATAAATGTCATCTCTGTTAACATAATTAAAATACAATTAGATTTCAGAAAAGTTTTTGAAGAAAGTAATGTGCAAATGATTTCAAACCATACTTAATATCTGATTAAATATAATCACATTGCACTCATATTTGTAAAATAATTTATTAAGATACAATATTGTACATATTTATATAAAAATTCACAATAACAAAAAAGTTATTATAATTATGTATCTATCCTACAAATTAAGAAAACCAAAAAGGAGTCAACTGACATGAATAATGCATGATTTTTATATCTGCATGTGTTCATCTTCATCCTTTTTAATATATATAGTCTACTATCTACTTTTTATCTGGAGATTTTACTTTATTTAATAAGAATATTTATTGTTTGATTGATTTATAGTTTCTCTTTATGTAGTGTTACCTGTGTCTAGAACTCACTATGTAGCCCAGGCCATCCTTGTATTTCAATGATCCTTTTTTCTCTGCCTTGACATTACTGAGATATTGTCATTACTCACCACCCTGGATACTGCATCTGAATATTTTAATGAATAATATATTCTATATAATGCCACTGTATTTATATTCAATACTATAAAATTATATTTAAAATATATAGTATACATTATAGTATTTATTTTTCACATTTGAGTAAATATTGAAACATGCAGAGATCAATAAAATGTGTTTATATTCAAGCTACTGTTGGGCATATATTAACATGTTAAATTATATAAATACTATTGATTTGCACAAAGTTTTACACTAAACATCTAAGTTTGAATATCACCACTGTTTCATCACTTTGCAAGAATTTAGTCTGTAAAATTTCAGAATGGATATTTAATTTGTTGTATTTTACTTCTTGAGTAAGAGTCTTATAAAAAGCATTTATATAATCATGGACTATTGCCTATTTCTTTTATAGTATTGGTGTTCTGATCTGTTTTCCACTGTTCTCATTAGGATATATATCATTTTATTATAGAGAACGTTTATGTCATAAAATAGCCCCAGCGCTAAGCAGAACAAAAATAAATATCTTCTTATGATCTATGGTTTGTGCTATCACTGCATTGATTGGTAAGATTAACTCAGCTATTAAAAAATATCACAAATTTCACAGAGAAGTGGAGGGAACTAGAAAAAAATCTTCATGATTGAGATAACTCCAATCCAAAAAGGACAAATATAGTATATATTCATCTATGTATGCTATGTCTTCAGTATTCATTTATATAGTTGCTATGTCTTCAGTAAGCAGGCTACAAAATCCATATGATTTCTGAGGTTAGGTATAGAGAAGGTTACTAGTGGGGAGGATTGGATCTTCATAAGAAGAGGAGATGGAAAAGATAGTTATTAATCCATAGTGGGGAGCTGGAAATGGAGGATCAAATAGGGAGGGAGAGGGAATAGGTGGTAGAGAGAGAGAAAACAAGGGGAAAGATAGCTAAAACTAAGGAACACTGTAGGAGTGTTGAAAATCTAATAGAGTAGAAGTTTCTCAAAATACATACATATATGAAGGTGATCTGAATGCAATTGGCAAATAATGGGCAGATGTAGCCCCAACTGGACGTATCTTATGACCAAATAAATTCCTCAGTTCAGGAAATGAGTTGTTATATATTATCAAGTTGTTGGTCCAAGTGACCCCATGGGAACCCTTAAACAACCCATGTTCTTGCCAAGCTACTAGTCTCCTTAGACTAAATGATGGTAAAATACCCTCAACTAAATGGTGGTAAGACACTGTTGCTGAAGCAACACAAATATAACAAAATGAATATGGAGAGTTTGAGTTAGTGACTACCTAGAGCCTGCATCTTTGCTGAGTTGCATTCCTAGTACTGGAAAAATATTCCGCACACTACCAAAGACCAAAGGTAAATGCCAACCTGTCTACAGAACCTTCAATTTACAATAGTGATCTGCCTGCAAGTGATTTCACTATTTGTGCAATGGTGGCACAAAGCTTTTGGGAGTAACCAACCAATAACATCCTGATTAGAGTCAAGGCCCACTTCATGAGATGGAATGCATCCCTGACACTACGTAGGAGGATTGGCCATGAACCAGAGACTAGATAGGCCAGGGACCTAGGAAAAACCAAATTCTACTGTTTGATAAAAGTACATAGCATTAAAATGACTCTTGGCTGTGGGATGTCTTTCTGTATGCTGTGAATAGGTGTTATTCCCACTGAATAATAAATAAAGCTGCATTGGCCTATGGCAGAGAAGGATGGAGCCAGGTGGGAAAATGAAAGGAGAGATAATGAAAGGAGAAAAGAGAGTAAGAGAAAGATGCCAAATTGTTATCCAAGGAACAACATGTAATGGGGTGCAGGTAAAGCCAAGGAACATGTGGTGATATGTAAATTAATAGTTATAGGTTGAGTTAAGTTATAGGAGCTAGTTAGTAAGAAGCTTGAGCCAATAGGCCATAAAATTTGCTATTAATATTAAGCCTCCGAATGACCTTGAAACATCCTGACCTAAAAGAAACATCCTTACCAAATTTCTTCCATCATAGCTCACAGAACATTATGGAAGGGGATGTAGAATGTGTAAGCATCAGACTGGATGAAATACACCAAGGAATCAAGGCTTTCTAGACACAACAGGGCAGGCACACAATTGAGGCAGTATGTGTAGAGTGTGCATAGTTCTGGGACAAATGAGGCCCTAGCATGTAGAGAGAAAGTAGACAAAAGACTCTATCTGTTGTATTTTTAAAATGATGGGAAGGCGTTACACCATACAACAGGGCTCATGGCTCATGTGGGAAGGTAATGGATGGTAGGGGAGAAAAGGAGCAGAGAAGGGGGCAGAGACCAATCTCTGGGGATGAGAATGAAGGAAGAGAAAAAGGGATGGGAGGGGGGCAAGGCCTGCCTTTTTAAGGAAATGTAGCGAATGTGTACAAGGAGTGCTCTTAGTGGCTGCAGCTGAGGATATATCCAGTCAGGACACCAAGGGCAGGCTAGTACAGATGCCTAAGTGCTAACGTTCATCTATTTTGTTTATTATAAAAAGGCGAGAAGGTAGAAGGGGGCAGCAGGCGAGGCGGGGATGAGTGCCTTGAGTTCTCAAGACTGCTTCCTGTTGACCTGGGGGCATTGATCATCATTGGAGGACCTGAGAAAACTAGGGGTATCGGCTACAGCCTAGGGTAGCTGGCTTTTTCACTTTACTGTCCAGGCTCTGTGGAACCATCTGGCACTACTTGGATCTGGCAAGATGTTATTCGAGGTGGATCCAAGTCAACTCCCTGGAACTCACAAGAAATCATGATGAGGTCACCACTAGAGATGGAGGAGAGCCACATTGTTGCTGTTTAAAATACGTTTTTCTAAACAATACTTATATACACATATAAACAGTGTTGAATCCAAGTTACATACACATACACATAGAATAAAACCCAGCTTACATTCACACATATAGGGTTAAATGCAAATAAAATACACACACACACACACACACACACACACACACACAAACAGGAGTTGAATAAATTAAAAGAAAGGGAAAATCACTGTGTATTGATCCAGATGCTTCTCCAGCTCTGACTCACCTCACACATTGCAGCAAACAAACAGGACATTTAGAGAAAGAGAGAGAGAGAGAGAGAGCAGACAGACACAAGCAGGTCTTGAGCAAAGAAAAAGAAAGTGGAGAATTCTTTCTCACTTCCCCAACTTCCTGGTCCAAATAATGGTCAGTGGATCTCCAAAAGACATCCTAATGAGAGTGAAGAGGTATATGACACAGTTCCCAAGAACGAGACAGAGAGAAGAAGATCCAAAGGCCTGAATGTTCTGGGATCCCAGGGATCCAGGGAGGATCAGATGAAGTGATCACAAGCTGTTCAGTATGTTGTCACACAAGAACAGGGGCCGAGGGCCCAAAAGAGAGGCAGCCGGCTGGTATCTGGACGTTGGGAAAAGCCAGAAGACAAGGAGAATACTGTGCTTGAAAAATTAAGCCTCACATCTAGGGGAAATTGTCAGAGGCAGGTAGCCCCACCAGAGACCCAATTGTTGGTACTGAATAGAAACCCAAGCTGTTGGTGATTGAGAATGCAGATTTGTCGCAGAAAAGAGCAGATACCTTGCAAGTGGAGAAGGCAGACAAGGTCCTAGTGTGAAGTGGGCTCCTTTGGTGGACCCTGCCAAGGTGTGCCACGAAGCAAACACGCCACATGCAACAGAGTTAGTGCAAGAGATTTATTGGGAGGGGGAGAGGTGAAGAGTAAAAGAGCGAAAGGGTGCATCAGAATGGGGACTTGAGAGAGGCAGACAGACCAAAGAAAGAGAAACAAGAGGGAAAAGAAGAGGGAAGACAGGGAATTAGAGGTGAGGAGAGGAGTAAGAGGCAAGAGATGAGGCACAAAGAACAAGCTCTGCCTGATGAGCACTTTTAAAGGGTGCACATGCTGCTGGAAAAGGACCTGGAGACAGGTGCTGATGTAACTGCTTCGGCAGAGGCTGGGCAGGGGACATGCAGCTTAACAGGGAGGCTCAGCAGCAGGCTTCATAGCTAGCAGGAGCAGAGTAGAGCAGGAAGAAAGAACAGGGGAGGGCTTGGAAAAAGCTCCCAAACAGGGTACCCCCTTTCATCTAGTAGATTGCTGGCAGAAGTTGGAAAGGGTGAAATACCAGGATATGGGGTGCCAGTAATTGTCTATTTGAATTGATATCTAAGGAGTATTGGTGCAAAAGCAGATAAGTTTAGGCCTTAAGTTGGGTGGTAATGTGATGGTAGGAGCATTTTCCATGAGTGAGGTAGAGAAGATCCAAGGGCTGGAATCTCTAGCGTCCCAGAAATCCCAGGACTCACGAGGAGGCACAGGCTGCTCAGTGAATCATCTTCCAAAAAAGCAGAGGCGGATGGCTAAGAGGCCAAGTGAGACAGAATTACCTGGTACTAGGACTTCAAAAAAAGCCAGAGGTGAGGAGAGTGCTCGAGAACCGAAGCCTCACTCATAGTAAGTGGCCAGCAGTGAAGAGGGCAGGGCTTATCAATTGCCCGTGTTGGATGGAGAGTCCCAGTGATTCCTTAGCTGGGAAAGTAGGGCTGTCATGGGAAGACCAAGTTCTAGGGTCTCAGCACATCTCAGCTCGCTGGGCAGGCTTATTCGAGTCACAGCACCAAATGTTGCATTTTTAAAATGGTGAGAAATCAAACCATACAACAGGGCCTACATGGGAGGTTTATTGAGCAGAAGTGAGAGAAAGGGCAGAGAAGGGGGCAGAGACCTGTCCCTGGGAATGAGAGTGAAGGAAGAGAAAAAGAAAAGAGACAGGAGATGGGCAAGGCCTGCCTTTTATAAGGAAACTGTAGGGTATACGCACAGGGTGCTCTTAGGGCTGCAGCTGAGGATATGTCCTGTCAGGACCCTAAGGGCAGGCCAGTACAGGTGCCTAAATGCTTATGCTATCTCTAAACAAGAAGCTATCTCCTACTGTTATCCACGGTAAACGAAAAATTAATTTTCTCCAATGTAGTCTCACAGGGTATACAAACCACTCTTAAGACTAGCAGTCTTAAGCAGTGGACGGACAACACAAAATGAACTCAATGACATTTGTGCAGGTTCTTTGTCAGGGCTTTTTTGTTTTTATTTTTGTTTTCCTTACTGATCCTTTGTGTATAAATTATGGTTTTCAGTTTTGGTTTTCATGGCATTTCTGTATGTGCAAATGTGTGTGTCTTTGCATCTGTATGTATTTCTAGAGTCTTTTCTTGGTTCTTTTTATTCTGTTTATTCTGTCTTATTCTATTCTATCTTATTTTATCTTATTATTATTGGGACTTTTAATATGCCCGTGTATGTTTTAATGGATTTGGAAGTGGTGAAGAGTGGGGGAGCATGGGAGGGAAAACCATAATCAGAATATATTGTGTGAAAAAAATATCTATTTTCATTTAAAAAGAAAGAAATTTGACTATCTGGAAGACCAGCATTTTATTTTTTAAAGCCAGACTAATGTAAAAAATTCATTTGGTCCATCCACCTATTAAATACATGGTGCTGGGAAACTATTACATTATTGTCATTTAAAATGAGAACCATAAATTACTTCTTGCTTCTCTGAGTCTGAATGTTTTGTTTTGTTGTGTTTTGTTCCTTTAAACAATAACCCAGATGTCATAATATTGTTAGCTCTCATGCCCAGAACTTAAGAGAATGGCAATTTACATTTCATACCCTTGAAACAGCCTCCCAAACCTAAAAAAGCCAAGGCAGAGATTATAAGAAATTAGCCTGTAACATTGCAGCTGGTGTCTGAACTGACAGTGAATGAAAATTTTCACACTAGTGTGAATTAATTTTAACATCTGTCATCTAGCCTCTGTCTAGTTCTTCAGCCTCTGCAAATATAAAGTGACCAGTTGAGTCTTTCTGCCAAAGCATGATTAGGGTAAACGCAGTGAATTCCATAAGACAAGAAAACAAACAGTTTTAATTCTTTAATAAATAAATCACACAACCAGTGATTCATAGTTTAATTAATGAAGAAGAATTCTTTAATTCTTGACAAGAAAGTAACAAAAGGCTAAGACTTTGGGGGAACAATGATTTTATTAAAAATTATAAATTAGTAACCAGAATGGAAGAACTTGAAGCTCACTTATTGCATATTTATAATGTTTTTATTCTTGTTGGTTTTTTACTTAAATAAAAGTAATGGTCACATAAGAAGTTACATTTCAGATGTCCCAGGTAGAACTTGTTTCTATGTATTGGGAGCTAATTCCAGGAATGGGATGGACTGGAAGTGTGTGTGGGGTGTCTGAGAAGGTTCAGAGGAGGGATGAAAGCTGGGGGTATCACTAGGTGCCACTAGGATAAATGGAGTACAGAAGGAAAAGAGGGAAAACAGTCATCTACAGGTAATTGGCTACAAGACTGAGGATGGGACTGTAGATTTGGAATTGCAGAACTAGTTGAAGTGTGGGATTATCTGCCTTGTTTCCCTGGCTAGTGTGGCCAGCAGGTTCCCAAGGAGACAGTGCTGTGAGTGTTGGCTTCTAAGACAAAGGGATACTTGAAGGACAGAAGGCTGAATGAGAGAATCTGTTTAGTTCCCTGGGAGGCCAGGAAGAGAGGAGGTGAGGGTATGGCAGGTTGTATGCTGCAAAGCTTGGGATATGGTTAGGGAGTTTGAAATGAGGAAGGAAAGAAGGGTAAAATAAAATCAACAAATAACTGAGGAGACAGTGCACTAATGAGTCATCTCTTGTCACCAAATCAAGCTTCCATTGCTAAAAATGGATTACATTTAATCGAATTCTTGGCCAAAGGAGTCCTATGGGAACCCACAAACAACGCTGGCTATTACCAAGGCTATTGTTCGCTTACCACAAACTGTTAGTAAGGTCCTGCTGCTGACAATAATACCTATACAATTCACTGAACACAGAGAATACATGCTGGTGTTTATACAGATCTTTCACCCCTACTTCATGTTACCAGGTACTCTGCATACCACCAAATGAGATGGGTAAAACCAACCCAGCTACCTAAGACTAGAGAGGCAAGGGGCCTATGGAAAAATCAAATGCTACAGTTTGATAAAGGTATATAGCATTAAAATGATTGTTCTTTGTATAAAATAATCACGTGCCTGTTCCAAAGGTTTGGTTGAGATGAAGGTTTTTATTGTAGATATCAGGGAGAGTACAGCCAAAGGTATCTGGAACAGGCCATATTGGGGAAAGAAAAACTGTCATGCATGGGGAAAATAATAAACTAATGAACTGGAATAGATCTTGCTCAAGTCTGCTTATCAAAAGCCACTGTTAAAACAGTGTGACCTGAGGTTAGAGTTACAGCACAATGACAGGACTTATCCAAGCACACGTGCAAGGAGCACAGAGGAAAAAACTGAAACATGGACTTGGAGGAAATCTCTGAACTGTATATATTCAACCTTCATGGATATGAGTTGCACTCCCAGACCTCTTTCATTCATATTTGTAACATATATCAGATATTCATTTCTTTATGAAATTTAAATAAATATCTTTTTAATTTCATTGCATGAGTAACCACATAATACACATTCAACCATCTGTGGACACTTAGACTCTTCTTACCATTTGGTTACCATAAATAAAATGAGTGTTTGCATTTTTGCCTTTAATATATATATATATATATATATATATATATATATATATATATATCTCCAAATGGAATTTCTGATAATGGTTCTGATAATGGTTCCATGATAATGTTTAATTTCTGTGTAATTGTGGTGGTTTGAATGAGAATGGCCCCTATAAACTCATATCTGAAGGCTTGGTCTCTAGCTTGGTGGGACAGTTTAGGAAGGATTAGGTAGTCTTGTAGAAAGAGGTGTGTCACTTGGGGTAGGCTTTGAGTTTTCAAAAGCCCATGCCAGACCCAGCCTTACCAATCCCCTTTTTGCTGCTTCCCATGGATCAGGATGCACAGCTCTCAGTTACTGCTCTAGCACCATGCTTCCCACCATGCTGAAAATGGACTAACCCTCTAAAGTTGTAAGTAGGCTCTCAATGAAAAAAAAAGAGAGAGAGAGACTGAAAACCATGACCTGCAGAAAGGACCAGGCCATTAGAGGAGATAGGAAGAAAGTGAAAGATGAAGGGGGGACCTAATATGTGTGTGTGTGTGTGTGTGTGTGTGTGTGTGTGTGTGTGTGTGTGTGTATGTATATGTATATATGAAGCTCATGAATAGAAAAGTATATGGTAGGAGGTGGAGTGAAAGAACTAAGAGACAAGGTAGTTGTGAAATTGAAGGAGCCCAAAGACCAGCATGTTCTTTGATATGCTAATAAACACCTCAGTTAGCAATTTGTGCTGAGTTTCTTTGGACACCATGCTAATGATATTCTGCTGTACTCATAGATCAGTGACTTATATAGCCATCATTAGAGATACTTCTTCTTGCACTGGATGGGAACAAATATAAAGACATATAGTTGGACAAGGCACAGAGAGTGAGAGACCTTGTTACGCCCAGCCCTAAAAGAGATATATCAAATTCCTCTACTCAGGGCTCAGAGAACCCTGTGGAAGAGGAGATAGAATATATAACCATCAGACAGAATGGAGTACAGCAAGGAATCAAAGTCTTCCAACATGAGAGGGCATGCACATACACGAACTCACAGAAACTGGTAACAGACATAGAATCTGTATATGTCTTCACCAGACAAGTCCTAGACTGAATGAGGAAGTAGACTCAATCTCCATTCTTAACTCAGAAATTAGATCCAGCTGATAGCCACTTGCTAATATGGGAGTCGCCCTGGGAAAACAAAGCACTCTAAAGGGTAGGCCCCATGCCCAGAAATACATGGCCAACACAACACTAATTAATATAATCTTTAGAAGTATTTTTCTTATAACGTTGTCAGGATTTTTATTTGTTTGTTTTGTTGTTGTTTTTTCCCTTATGGGTCCTTTGTGTATATATTATTGTATTCCAGTTTTATGCTTTCATGGGATCCCTCTGTGTGTGAAACTGTGTATCTGTGTATCTGTATGTGATTCTTGTGCTTTTTCTATGGTTCTTATTTTTCTTTTGTTACTTTGTCTTATTCCAATTTGCTTTTATTGTTTGTTTAATAATATTTTATTATTTCATTACCATTCTTTGGATGGCTATTTATTGTCTAAGGAGAAATAGAAATGTTATGAATATGGATGAAAAGGGAGATTGGGAAGAACTGGGAGAAATAGGGGAAGGGATTTATTGTATGAAGGAATATACTTTATGAAAATTATCTTCAATAAACATTCAGTAGTAAACGTGAGTTCTTATAAAATGAAAAAAAAAGATTTGATCATGCTAATCTAGATGTAACTAAAAGTGAATAATGTGGAAAATAACTCAGATGAATAGAAAGCAATAAAATTTCAGTAATTTTTATTAATCAGGGGAAGGCCAGTCATAACTAATCAAATTCAGATGTAAATTAATGTTACAATTCATAGTGCTACCTAAAAATAACTTAGAGTATTATACTAATTATTAGCTTTCTTTTTAAAATCCCTTATTTCTGCTCTACAGATTGACATGGAGAATACACATTATCAAAATGCACCTTAACTACACTGGCCACTATTATCAAAAGCTAGAGCTGCAATGACAGACATGAGGGACTAATTCTTTATTCCTCTCATCTACTTTAATTAGAAAATGCAGACATTAGGCTGAGAAGATGGCCTGGTAGTACTGTGCTTACCTACCATAGCACATGACAAGGCTCAATTCCCAGCACCACAATTGCAGACAAGCAAAAGACCCTGAACTTGAGAAGCAAAGCATCCTTTGTCTTGGTGAGTGATTTTGAGTCTCACTCAAATAACTTTTATGTAGGCAATATCTTTTACACACACACACACACACACACACACACACACACACACACACACACATAAATTGGAGAGATACTAGAATGCTCTTGTTCACTCTCGGGTTACAAAGTGTGATAGTGAAGGCTGGATCATAAATGTCTAAAGCCTTCCCTGTTTCTTCACTAATAATATGTAGAAGAAGAATAAGGGAGGAAAGACTCAGCACAACTCTTACCAGAAAGCCTCTCTGCTTTGTACATTTTCGGCTCAGGAAGATAAAAGCACGAAAATGTTGGCAAACTTATTCCTATCAGTCATTAGGTGAGCAGTGTTTAACATACATGACAGAATTTACATGATAAGAAATGGGAAGAGGCCGGGCGGTGGTGGCGCACGCCTTTAATCCCAGCACTCGGGAGGCAGAGCCAGGCGGATCTCTATGAGTTCGAGGCCAGCCTGGGCTACCAAGTGAGTCCCAGGAAAGGCGCAAAGCTACACAGAGAAACCCTGTCTTGAAAAACCAAAAAAAAAAAAAAAAAAGAAAAAAAAAAAAAAGAAATGGGAAGAAAGTCTGGGAAACCTTGTTATCTCCATTCCTAGGGACAATACCTAGTGATATAAAGCAGTTTACAAAACCAGCTTTGACCTATTGCCTGGTACAGAAAGAGGGAGGATTATGTCAAAAATTTCATAAAGAGAGGCTGTGATGGTTAATATTCATTGTCATTTTACTCAGTATCATCTATGGTATAGTGACATGTCTTATAGGTATGTATGTATGGCTGTTTCTAAGGACAATTTACTGAGGGAAGACAAAACCCGAGTGTAGGAGCACCATCCTAGAAATAAAAAGGAGAAAAGAGGTGAATCCCATTGAGGATGGCATTTTCCTCTCTCTGTTTCCTGGCAGTCCTGACGGGAACTTCTAGCTCTCCCTGCTTCCCAGCATGATGAATGATGCTTCTGAAACTAAAGTTATTCATTGCTCCCTATTAAGCATCAAGTAAATTTGAATAACTATCTAATCTATAAATGTATATTTATCCCTTTATATTAATGTTATATTGTACAGAAAAAAAAAACCAGAGGAAATTTGGGTAACTCTGTAAGACTGAACTAAAGCTCTATGAAATGTTTTAGATTCTACAAGACTTACTGAATAATCATAACTGTGACTTTGGAGAGTAGATATATGACCAATTGCCATAGCCTGAATAAGTGTATCCTCACTAGACTTTAACATGTGAATACTGGGTCCTCAATCCTTGAAACATTTTGTGGAAGCTTTGGGGATGCGCCATTGTAAGATGACATATGTCACTAGATGTGAGATTTGAGAGTTAAAACAATGTTGCCATTTAGATTTCTCATTGTGTCTGCTTTCTGCTGGCAGTTCAAGATGAAAGTCATCACGGGCTGTAACCTTCTGGAACCATAAGCCAAATAAGCTTTCTTCTATAAATCCCCTAGGTCATCGTGATTTATTACTGCAATCTAAAAGTAAGTAGAACACCAACTGAGAGCCAACATTATTGTATGCTATCTGCAATGCCCTTAATAGCTGTTTATAATTGATCCTTGTATCTGATCTGTGGTTTTCTTTTTCTTTCTTTCTTTTTTTTTTTTTTACTGTTAGTGAGAAGATTTAGACTGTATAAATTTAGGAGACCACTAGTTTCTTCTAATCCAAAAGCTAAAAATGTCATCAGGTAACATCTGAAATTCATAGCAGATATTTTCCTCCATTGCTTCAATCCAATTACTTTATATCCAAATCAATATATTTGACAAATACCATGACATACGCCTTTATTTTGTTCTGGAACTATAGAAAATCTGTATATATTTTCATAATATAACTTGTAATTCCTGTAGCCCAAAACTGTATTTCTAGAACATGGTCCCTCACATTTGGGCCAGAATAAACTATTATCTTTCCTTTTGCAACAAGAATTGCATTTTTTCTCAATAAGGGTGAAAGGCAAACTAAAAATATAGTGAAATAAGCAAGAAAAAAGTAACAATGTTTTCTTCAAAGTGGAGAGGCATTCAGTAACAGTTATGGCTGAGAAAAGTTTAATAAAGTAATGTTGGAAAATAGCCTCGCAACTTAAAAGCTAAGCCTCTAAGAGTCCCTAAAGAATTTTTACAGGATAATTGAAGGAAAATACTGATTTGAATTGGGTTTATGAGAAAAATAAATGCAAATACCATTTCAAATATATATTAGAGATTGCAGAGAAAAAGAATGTGATGATGATGATGATGATGATGATGATGATAATGATGATGATGGTGATGGTGGTGGTGGTGGTGGTAACAATGAAGAGTTTGTGTGTCCATCCATTGGGCCATTAGTCTTTCTGTTCTTCTGTAGACACATAACTAATATTAAATCTCTTTCTGGTTTGTGACACCTTATGGCCAAAGAAACACAAGAATCCGTGAGTGATATTCTCCAGAGAAGTAACATAAACAAACGAATATACGATATATTTCTTTCCTTTTGGCCTAGTGACCCCAAATAATTGCTGCCATAGAAGACCATAAACTGCAATTAATTTCCAGTAATGCCAAAAAGTGAATAGATAATTCAATTTTACTGCCTTAGCCGTTTATGTCAAGTTGTTGTTGATTGATTTACTGTACAATAAACATAGTCCTGACTGAAAAAAAAATGAACCTAAACTTTTATAATAGTGTTTTTGTATATACAGGTATACAAACACTTGTATACTTGAATTATGATATGGAAATGTGCTGTAAAAAGGATCTTTATATGATTACAGTTTTCTATAGAAAACACTATTTTGTAGAAGCAATGTTTACTGCTAAAATAGTATTCATATTACTTTATATTTATACACATACACATACACACATAAACATACACACACACACACACACCACACAAATACAAAACCTGCTGAATCCATATAGTGTTGCTCATATGTTCTTAGAGGGCTCACCCCTTGATGTAGGCAATTAATGACTACTGAGAGACAGAGAATCTGTTTTCCAAAGGCTGTGTCAATAATTTGTTAAATAGAATTTTTAATGCTTTATCCAGCAATAATTTGTTTTTATTATCACTTGCTTTGTGTTTATTATCACTTGTCTCTGTGTTTAAAATACCTGACAAAGCTACTTAAGGAAGGCAAACTTTATTAAGACCAATAAATTAATAATGCACTCCATAGTTAATTTGTCCCTTGTGCTTAGGCAAAAAATGGCAGTGGGACTGTGTATCAACAAAATCTGTTCACTTCATGATTTTCCATGAAGCAGAAAGAGAGAAAAAGAATTTACCACATATACAGTATACCAACAATGACTTTACAACAGTTACTTATTTTCTCTGTCTATACTTCACTTCTCAAAATTTTCATACACCTGTGTAGCAATATGTGAACTCAGCATTCCAAAGATGAAGTTGTATGATTCATTTATTATTAAAACTACAGTATGATTCATTCTGTGCCTAGAAACTATTATGATTTCAAGGCATATTATGCTCGCAAACAGAATAAATATTTTGATAACTAAGATATCATGTTCTGTAATAGTTTCCATAATTTATAATATTTGAACATATATAATATAAATATATACATGAATATCTATATAAAAACTTCTTTACAGAAATAGAAGTTTATTAAAAAATATTCAAATTTGCCATTATGAAGATAAGTTAGTTTATTCATTGTGTTTCCCTATAAGTATTCTTCTCTGAGACTATTTAAATTTTTAAATTAAATAAAATATATATGTCAGGATTTAATGTGAAATGATGATTTATAATCACTAAAGATTAAGACAATGTATTATGGACTATGCTTTTAAATTAGATGTTGCTAAATGTCTTAGTTGGGGTTTCCTTTGCTGTGCTGAAAATCCATGACAAAAACGTAAGTTGGGAAGGAAAGAGTTTATTTGGCTAACACTTCCAGATCATAGTCCACCACTGGAGGAAGTCAGAACAGGAACTCAAGCAAGGCTGTAAACCTGCTTTCAGGAACTGATGTAGATTCCATGGAGGAGAGCGGCTTACTGACTTGCTTCCCCTGGCTTTCTCAGTGTCCTTTCTTATAGATTCCAGGACCATCAGACCTGGGATGGCACCACCCACCAAGGCCTGGGCCCTCCACCATTGATCATTAATTTTGAAAGTGCTTTACAGCCACTGAGTCTCCTTCCTCTCGAATGTCTATAGCTTGTGTCAAGCTGACAAAAAAAAAAAAAAAAAAAAAACAAAAAACAAAAAAACAAAAACAAAAACAGCCAGTACAACTCACCCCTTCTCAATTTGACACACCAGTACACCACTATTAAGCAACAATCCTTCCTTTCTTATTCATTCCCAAAGTTTCACATTAAAAATGTGGAAAAACTTTGAAATTCCCACAAACTTTACAAATTCAAACAGTTTAAAATTTTAGTCCCATTAAAATAGCCAAGCTCTTTTAAAGTCCAAAGTCTTTTAAAATTCTCTCAGCTATGGTCTCCAGTAAAATAATTCCTTACTTTAAGATGGAAAACTCAGTGCATGGTCACAATCAAATCAAAGCAAAATCAAACTCCAGCCATCCCATATTTGGGATCTACTCTTGGTCTTCTAGAATCCTCCCAAGTACATGGGTCAGTTCTCCAGCTCTGTCCTTTTTATCACACAGAGCTTGTGTTCTAGGCTCTGTCTGGCTCTACTCCACTGCTACTGCTGTTCTTGGTGGTCATCCCATGGTACTGACATCTCCAAAATGCTGGAGTCTTCTGCTTCAACTGGGGTGAATTTTCACCAATAAACTCTCATAGACTCTTTTCATGGTTCCAGGCCTGAACTTCTTTGCATGACCCCATCAATCCTGGCCCTTCAATTGCTGCTGAGACTGCACACTCACTAATACCCTCTCTTGGCCTCTCATAGTGAAAATCCTCAGCTGCTTTCCATGACCCCTTCATGCCTTCAAAACCAGTACCACCTGGGTGACTCTTGTACTTTACTGAGTCTGGCTACCACTATGAGCCACAGCCATGGCCACCTCTAAAACATAATTTCTCTGTGCTCTCAGGAAACACTTCCCAGAAGAGTTCACCTCAATGATTCTGGTCTCTTCTTGATCACTGCTAATTTCTTAACTCAAGCCAACAATCATCAAGTAAAGTTTCTATTTTGAACAACTGGTAGCAAAAGACCATAGGGTTGTACAGCAGGTGACAACTAGAGTTCAGAAGGTCAACCTATCAGAATTAAGGGTCTGTTACAGGAAACCATGATGCAAGGCATTATGGAATTACTGCCTTTTGAATGAACTGGCTGTTTCTTGTTGTAAACTTCTTGTGCAATAACAGCTATGATTCTACCCATTTATCATGTGTTTCTATGTTATGTGTACATGTAATCTCATATTGCATCTCAATCTTATGGGTACAACTCTCCTTATACTTTTGGAGTAATTGAATAACTTTCCCCAGCTGTGTTTATTTTTCATTAACATAAATCTAGCCAGAGCCATTCTCTGGACAAAAGTATTTCAGCAAAGATGCATTGTTTCCAAGGACAAATCTGCACATAGATAAACACTAGCTCATTTCATCCACAGATAGAGAAAAGAACCACTAACAATTAAATTCTCAACTCCTTACCTTCATCCCTAACTTAAGAGATTTACTGATCACATTCCTGGGATGATGTTTTACCCACTTGCTAGTTACTGAGTTAAGGTAGTTACTTCCCACTGACCCAAGGAGATTGCTATCAAGGCCAGGCTGGCATAGATGCCAAGTCTCTTCCTTGTGCAAATTAAGTTTTAATTCCTCCTCAGCCAGGTGCTATCCCTATATTCCCTAATTGATCTTAGCCTTTAGTTGACCCTACCAGAGAACTCCCCTTTAGTCACTCCCCTTTTGGGTTGTAATTGGAAGCTGACATTTATTGCTTTATATGTAAATAATTATCACCTCTCTCTGTGACCCCAAAAACTGCAAGTCTTGCATTGCTTTGCCAAAGAATTACTGCTTGTGTATATATACTGGTTCCCACACAAAACTGGAAATTAATTGAGAAGAACAAAGATGAGGATGGAGATGAAAAGAACTAGATAGACATGAGAGAACAGCAGAAGGGACAGAGAGCAGAAGGGATTGAGAAGAGCTAAGTATGAGAACAGAAAAGAAGCTGTATAGATAGAATTGATTTAGAAGAATAAAATGAATGGACTAAAGAATTCAGTATGTTTAGAAACATTTGATATCCCTCAGATTAGAATCATTAGTTGCTTGTTAGACTCTTCCAGGGACCCTGGGAGAAAATAATAAAGGCTGGATCTATTATTGTTTTTGGTAAGTTTTACTTTAGTGGTTCTGGTATCTTGTTAATCACAGATGATTTTTAAGCTGCATCTAACCAGGACCACATAATCTTAAATATAACAAGCAGCCTGATAAAGTCCTTAAATTTTTCTCTGAATTTTCACAAGCCAGACCTCCATCTTCTGCACTGTTCTCAAGGTTACTATCTTCCAAGCTCCCATAGAATATTCCACAGAGCTCTTAACACCCACTGGCTCTTCCAGTCCAGAACTCCAAAGTTTTTCGACAGTCCTCTCCAAACATGATCAGGTCTGTCATAGAAATACCCCAATATACTGGTAGCAACTTCTGCCTTAATTAGGGTTTCTGTTGTGTGAAGAGACATCATGACCATGGAAATTATTCTAAAGGGAAACATTTAATTGATATGGCTTATAGTTTCAGAAGTTTTATCTGTTATCACCACGGTGGGATATGGACAAATGCAGGCAAATATTCTGCTATATCTTTATCCATTGGCCACAGGAAGTGAACTATATCACTGGGCATGAGCAAATGATACCTCAAAGCCTACTCCTACAGTGTCACACTTCCTCCACCAAGGTCATAACTATCCCAAAAAACACAAACCTCCTAATAGTGCCACACTCTACAGTGACCATTTTCTTAAAAACCACTACATTCTACTCTCTGGCCCCCATATGCTTGTGGCTATATCAAAATCCAAAAAAAAAAAAAAAAAAAATGCACTCAGTACAACTTCCAAAGTCACCATAGTCTATTACTGTCTCACTTATTTAAAAGTCTAAAGTTAGAGTCTCTTCTCAGATTCATACAATCTCTTAACTGTAATCCCCTGTAAAATCAAAATAAAAAAGCAGATCACATACTTCCAACATATTATGGCACAGGAGATACATTACCACTTTGTAATAAAGTGAGGAAACACTGGACCAGTGCAAGACCAAAAACAAGGTAAGCAAACTCCAAACTCAGCATGTCTATGAGTGATACAAAAAATACTCTTCAGATCTCCAACTCCTTTCAGCTTTGTTGACTGGAATACACTTGTTTCTCTTAGGCTGGCTTCACTCCTTGTTGGCAGCTTCCCTTGACAAGTATCCCAATACTCTGGCATCTTCAACATCTTGGGGTCTCCGAGGCTATCCAGGCTTCTTCACCTTAGAGTTTCATGCAGTGGCATCTCTAGGCCTCCATTCATGGATGCCCCTGACACATGCCTTGCCTTAGCAGCTTTCCTTAGTTGCAAAGGAAGATTGCATAAGATCTTTCTTCTATCTTTGACTCTAAAGCCAGAACCATGTGGCAAAAGCACTTTCTAGTGCTATCTTTCTCCTCAAATTATACATTTTGTATTTTTCCTTTCTCAGCTTTCTCCTTTTAATTATATATCTTCATTAGACTTAATACAAAAAACCATAGGACAGAGTCTACACTAGGCTCTTTTGAGATTTCCACTTCCAACAGAATTAATCCAACCCCCTTCCCCATTTTAGCTTCAGGCAGACATTTCATACAAGGGCAAAATGGAGCCTCATTATTCACCAAAATATCAAAAGAATGATCCTTAGGAAACATACTAAAATTCTTCCCCTCTAGGAGCTTGTTTTGACTTGAGTCTGTTTATAGCTCCAGAGACAAATATTGTTTGGTCTGGAGGGATTTCAGCATTATTTTGCCTGGCATTTCCTTTATAAAAAAGTCACTGCTGGTTTAGCAGACATTAAAGGATTAATTTCTTTAGTGAAAGGTGAAAAGGACAATATTGCAGAGGGTAGAGATGAAGATACTACTTCCTCAGGTAAGATAAACCCTTAAGAATCTGAGGGTTCAAAGTCCTCAGCTATAATGGGGTCCTTCTACACACCCACCTCCAAAGGTACAAGATCCAATGCTTTAACAATAATGCCCTTACTTTAACTGCTAACACCTTCTAAAGCTGAAACTTGAATTTTTGCTGTAGTTCATCCAATTTTTATAGTGAAGGCATTGGTTTGATTTTACACAACTTCAGCTCTGTGGCTTTCAGAGAGAAGATTTTCTTCCAGGGAACGTTTAGAAACCTTTGGACTATGTATTTGCATGTGGAGCCAGTCAATTTTATCACTAAGTTAATTGCTGTCTTTCACTATATTCTGACATTGGTTAATTTTATTGTGGAGCTCATTTCTATCATTTTTCAGTTTATCCATAGATATTAAGAGCAACCAATCAGCCATATAATTTTATTTATTTTCCCCGACACTCTCAAAAGATTTATATAGAGAGTCACTAAATCCATTGCTGGTCACTATTGATGAATCATGATAATAAAAGCCATTCATCTTTTTAAGTTTGAAATATAGTTTACACCATGGGCTTTCAATACATTTGGAACTCCCAGGAGAGTAAGTGACTGGAAAGGCTTCAGTAGCTGAGGGCCCTGGTGAATTTGAAGGTGCTGGCAAATTTAAAAGCCTATTCCAGAGACTTAAAAGATTCATCCTTATACTTCTGTTCTCTAGCACCACTCTGGTACCAAAATGTTTTAGTCAGGGTTTCCTAGAGTCACAGAACTTATGGCTTAATCTCTGTCTCTCTTTCTGTGTCTCTCTCTGTGTCTCTCTGTTTCTCTGTCTCTCTGTGTGTGTCTCTCTATCCATGTATATATAATGCTGGAATCCCAAAGAAGTAGGTTCCAGTGCCAATGAAGGAGTGATTGTGCTGACAAGACAGGGGCAAGCAGGCAAAGAGTGAATGAACCCTTCCTCTTCCATTACCCTTAAATAGGCTCCCAGAAGAAGATATATCCTAGAATAAAGATGTGCCTTCCTATTTGAAGATCTAGATTAAAGTAATTTGTCATCCTGATGCAAGATCTGGATCAACAGCCTGTGTCTTACGTCCTGAAGATAGGCATCAAAGGCATGTTGCTCTCCTGCCTCAAGATCCAGATCACAAGTATGTCCTCCATTTCCTGATTGTAGCTCATTTCCAACATAATCATCTTGACAACCAGGAATAGCCATCATACTAACTGTATAACAATAACTTTCCATTGCTAAAAGTCATTGACTAAGATATGCCTTACTGTTTTACATACAGTTTTAAAGATGATGATTCGTTTTATATATATATATATAATGTGTGTGTGTGTATGGTGCATGTGCGTGTGTGTGTACATGTGTGTGTGTGGGTGTGTGGGTGTGTGTGGGTGGGTGTGGGTGTGTGTATACCTATGTTTGAAGTTTCACTAGGTTGTTGATTAGGAAATACATTAACTGATTTTATATTTCAGCAGAGTGTGCCATGTGGAAGGGTAACCCTTCACATCTAGAGGTTTGTACTTCCCTGTAAAATAGCATGATCACAATTCATATTCTGTTAGAAAATGGACTATGAGGGGAATTTATTTTGAGCTTAAGGTATTTCTTTTTTAATTCCCTAATTCTTCTGTAAGATTAATCCTTATAATAGTTCTTAGCAGTCTAATATTGAGTTTAATCCACCACTATCAACAGGAATTGAATAAATATTATTCTGTCAACACACAAGAAATTGATTTGGTGGAAAATTTTTCTGAGATTAGCATAGCATAGGCAAAAGGGATTGACAAACCACTAAATTCCAATTCAGGATAAATGGACAACAGTGGATTTTCAGTCTATCTTCTTTCAAATGAATTGAACCATTATAAATATGCATATAAATCCTGGAAAATTCATAAAAAGAATCCTGTTTTGTAGTTCATGCCAGAAACTTAGCACTTTCCTCGAAGTGAATTTGTGCTATGCTCTTCCACTTGAGAAGTCATTATGAAAAGTTTAAGAGGATTTGTCAAGGTAAATCCAAGGGTTAAAATTCTTTAAGTGGGTAATAGCATTTATTAGAAATGATGTTAAACATTAGTATTTTAAATTGTACTCAATCATAAATGCAGACAGTAAATAAAAAGGACAGTGGGTAATAATATTTTAAACACTTCACCTTATCAAAAATGTTTAATTTAGTAACATATCAAAAGAATATGTGGAAAATAATAAACAAGCATTTACCAATCCTATCAAATTCAAATTATAATAGTGAGGAACTAAAATAAACTGAAAGTATACCACCTTGTTAATTCTTAAGGCAGCAGAACTATTAAAACAATTGCCACCCTGTGGAAGAACAATATGCATTAAAGAATATGTCTACTCTGCAGATGACTACACTGATAGTTAACATTGTAGACAGATGAAATTTAAAAAATCCCCCTACTATCTCTTTTCTTATTACACCAGCCTCATTAAATTTCACTTAAATCAACACTATCAGATATGTAGATTTGTGTGTGTTTCTGTGTGTGTGTGTGTGTGTGTGTGTGTGTGTGTGTGTGTGTGTGTGTGTGCAAGAAGGAGGGGGAAGGTTTGAGAATGGAATTTACTTAAACCACCGTATTTCGTCCAAAAGTATATGCCAGTGTGAAGATTTTTCCTGAAAGAGGTCCAATGTCTCAGTTTGAGCGCTGGCACTTCTCTACTAGAATAAAAGATTATCACATAAGAGGCATTTTATGCGAACATTCCTGACTCAGTCTCCAACTACCTTTCATAGTAGTGCTAGAATTAATATCCATCCTCAGAAGAGGGACTTCACTACCAAAGGAGAAGAAACAAAAATCATATTGCTTCTCACATACATCCATTCACTCTTTTTGTGATACTTCATTCCACAATACCAAGGTATACTCACTGATACAATAGGGGAATACTATATGAAGTGACCAACCACTTTCTGATTGGAACTGAGGTCTGCTCCATGGAGACAAATCTATGCCTAATACACTAAAAGTGGCCAAAAGCCCATCACTGGAGAGCTGATTGGACTAGGATAGAGCCTACTATTGTTTTGGTAAATGGTCATTTTTCCAAATTGACCTATAGGGAATACCTAAATTTTCCAAATTTAGGTATTTCCTATGGGTCTGTGCTGTACTCAACATTGGTCCTATAAACTTTTGTTTTCATCAAACGAACTGAAGATGTGTAACTGATCAAAGTGCTGACAATAAAAGACTCTAATGTTCCTCCCTAAACATGACAACGTCTTTTGTTTTTTGGATACTAGTAGGTTGTGCATAT
This sequence comes from Peromyscus eremicus, assembly GCF_949786415.1. NCBI lineage: Eukaryota > Metazoa > Chordata > Mammalia > Rodentia > Cricetidae > Peromyscus > Peromyscus eremicus. The sequence goes on from NC_081425.1 coordinate 15,751,023, forward strand.
TCCAGTGAATACTCCTACACCTGTAAAATTGTAATTGGAGTTAGTGGATTATTTGGGAAGAGAATGTATACAAAAGAGTATGGAAGGAGATGGAAAGAAAAAATGGGCACTGGAGAAGATCATATTTCATTACATGTATGTATGAAATTATCAAATTTTTAAATCTATACAAGTGGGAAGAGAAACTTATAGTGATAATACTGTGTCATGTATTGACAAGAGTTTAGAATCCTGAAGATAAAGAAGTAGAAGTATAAATAAACTAGTAATGAAAATATTATATTAAACAAAACAGGATTGAAATAGATATTTCTGAATATATGAACTTTCATAATTTCATTTACAGTATGCCATTATCAACATTTCCCATTATGTATTGTGGATTGCAAGCTACTTTTAGCAAAGCAACAGGTATAATTTTCAGTGAGTTTTGTAATATTGCACATGACAAGATGTTCTTGTTATCCTTATCATTTACTTTTTTTAAAACTCCATTCAATACTTTAGTTTACCATTGTGTCTTTGAAACTTTTGTGAAATTTTTCATTCACTTCATCAGTACCTCATCTTAAAAAATCCATTACTTAATTATGTTTTCTAGATCTTTGCCTGGGATTAAAGTCCCACATTAAAACTTCTTAAGCTGTATTTGAATATTTTTGTGTGCAGTTTTAACTTCTTTAAACACAAAGAAAATAAGAATTTTAGATATTGATTGACAATTAATAGTTGAAAGGTACAAATGATTCCATGGTGCTCAGTACACAGTAAGGATAACAAATATAATATGACTCTAAAGACAATCGTATATATTTTAGTACTCACTTTCTAAATTATTTGTTTTATTTATTATAAGTACATGCATGTGTGTGGATATAAAATTATAATATAAAAGATCTTATTAAGAACTACTATGATTATATTATCTTCAACATAATTTTACATGAAAATTTATATAGATTGAGTTAAAAATAATATATATTAAAAAACTTGTCTTAAGTATATTGAGTAAGTTTGTGAAATTCTAGCAATCTGGAGTAAAGCTAATCAAAATATCAATATGATTGTTTATGAAAAATGATTAATTATTAATTATGATTAATACTGTGTTCTCTCTGGTAGATTTTAGATCATGGTGCATCTATCTTTTCTATCTCTCTTTTTTTTTGAGAGTCTCAGTATGTAACCCATACTGTTTTTTGTACTGATGATATTCTTGCCTCAACTTCCAGTTTTTGAATACTGTGAGTACAGTTAAATACAGTTATTTTTGTCCATATATCACCTTTAAAACATTATAATAAAAGAAAAAAATTAATATTTTTGGTTTAGACAATTTAGCCTTATTTATGTTCTTGGATTTGATAAGGGTGTTGGAATGTTTCTGATCTAAGAGGTTTTGTGACGAATAGCAAAGTAGATGGTACATTAATTTCAAAGCTATAATTTAATATGCACATCCATGCATATGCATATACTAAAATAAAATATAAATCAATCAACAACAGTTGGCTAGTAATATAAATGTCTGACATTAGAGTATCATTGCTTTTGTTATCAACTGAGCATGGCAGACTAAGTTGTACCCTCTCACGGAAAGCAATTATATATTTATTAATGGAAAATTTGCTTAGAGTATTATATTTATAATTGGTGTTTTAATGAGGTATTATCATTTTGTAGAATGAATATTTATTTTACAGATACAGAGATATATGTCTGCATGGAAGTTCGTTTCAACATTGCAGGAACAGAAGCAAACATTGCTTTGAAATGTTACAGGTATCAAAGGGAAGCTTGAAAGAACCAGTTGCTACAGCTCATTTCTTTGCGTTTAGCAAAACTATTGTTTTGGAATTGAGGATTAATTTTAAGTGTGCTTAACTTTTATCGGAATGAAAAGGCATAGATTAAAGATTTAAACTAGTTGGTATAGTGCCTGCTTGGTATGCACATAGCTGTGGGTTCAGTCTCAGGCACCACATAAAAGGGACATGTAGTACATCTGTGACCTCAGCACTTGAAGGCCATTCACAGCCTCACAGTAAGTTGGAGGCCAGACTGAACTCCATGAGAGCCTATTTTTAAAGTCATGTGTGTGTGTGTGTGTGTGTGTGTGTGTGTGTGTGTGTGTGTGTGCATTTTTATACATACACACTTAAACATGAAACTTTAAAGAGCATACAAATGTAAGT